>NC_064632.1:20935000-21090000 GCF_023864275.1 Schistocerca cancellata | reverse complement strand
CTCTTTATAAGCATTTGTGTCTTGAAATTAACAGTCAATCTGAATCATGCGAAACTCTGAAGTTTTACCAGTTTGTTGGCTTATTACTTATAAATTTGTAGATATACAAAGCATAGATAATGTTACGTAACTGAATCATTCGGAAGTATGAAATGCTACCACTTTAAAGGGTAAATGTTTACGAACTAATGATGATTCGGAAGACCAGGTGTGCACCTGTCGAAATATCAGCAGTTGTCGAAGACACCACCCAGATCCATTCCCGTAAGTTATTTGAAATTTCTTTTTCTTTCAATTCAATGACGTGTACTATCAACAGGCTGATGAAGTTGCGACGGGGAGTCATCTGTCACGTATTACTGACACTTTGTTTATGGAAGATTTCGAGGATCGTGCCCTAGTTGGCAGCACCGAAACCTGCTTTTATTCGTAAATGTAGACCAAGCTTTTGTTGTTTGGCCTC
Source organism: Schistocerca cancellata (assembly GCF_023864275.1). Classification (NCBI taxonomy): domain Eukaryota; kingdom Metazoa; phylum Arthropoda; class Insecta; order Orthoptera; family Acrididae; genus Schistocerca; species Schistocerca cancellata. The sequence continues at coordinate 21,089,537 of NC_064632.1, read as the reverse complement.
GTAGAATTGAGAACGTAAAAGACTTTTTGTATCATCTGAATTGAGTCCACCAAATATTCACTTGGCGATGGAGGGGGAAAAGAGTAGCTGCCTTCCCTTTCTTGGTGAATTGAGCAGAAGGAAGACTGATGGTACGCTGAGACGTGCCATTTGCAGGAAGCAATTCACATCAATAACTGTCACAATCCTGTTTCGCGTGAAAAGACACTTCGTTCCTTCGTTCGTATAGGCAGTGTCACTTCACACACTAAAGTTTGTCAGCTTGTAGCACCGAAAATGCAGGATGCATGGCACCTGCTACCGACAAATAACTTTTCTTTTTTTGAATTTTATGTAAATAGTTGTAATATAAATGCTTTCTTTTAATATGTAAGGACATTGCTTCACTGTATGTGTACATTTAGGTTGAAGTCTGATGACGTTTCATTGTATTTATCTGTGTTTCACTGTGAAACTTATAAGCTCTGGAAAAAAGCCAAAGGAATTGTTATTTGCATCGACTAACAACGATAATAGCAATGGTTGTGCGTTGTAAAATCTTTGGGTAGGGTTTTTTTTGCGCAGAGCGCGCGGAGAGAGCGAAGGACGGGTTCCAGCGCTTGTAGTGTGCGGAAGTGTGGTGTTAACGCTCTCGCAGTAGAGAGTACCATTTTCGGCGGCATCACGTACGCGCGCCAGCCAGATGTCTAGAGCAGGAGTACAGACAGTGGGCGGGCGGGAGAGGCTGTATTAATTACGACTGCCCGTACCCGTAATTACCCGTGGCTCCACAAGATGCTACCGTCTCCAACAACAGCAGCAGTTTCAGCAACACAGTTTCGTCGTCGGCTCCGAGTTTCGTCGTATGCGCACCACTGAAGTAACACTATTCATTGGTAGAAAATATTAATCCAGCAACACACCTGAATGTGATTTGATTGACAAAATTTATTTAAATAATAATCAATCAAACTCAGGGCGATTGTGTCCTCATTGCCCCCAGACATTGTTACCAAGCAGGATCCTTGATCCTTTTTTTCTTTATATGCTGAATGTCACAAGAAACAAATTGAAAAGTTAGAGCCAGTTTATTAATCAATAATTTCTCTTTTATGAATTTTAGCCTCAGTCTACTTTCAATTAACTGTTGTACAACAGAGGCTTCAGTATATGACTAAAGTAAAGTAGTTTCATTATTCAAGTTTGAGAATCAATCACTGGAAAAAATCAAAATCTAAGGAAATGCACAAATTAAGAGTCCAGAAGTTTTATTCGTTTTACATTTAGTTTGGAGCACATTGCTGTTTGGTTTGGTACGTATTCTACTATTTAATTCTGTTCAAGTCAGTAAAAAAGGCTCAGTTGTTCAAAGAATAATATGAAATCCAATTTGCAAACTAAGTAATGGCAAAGTAAAATGTGCTTGACAGGCTGGAGTGGCCGAGCGGTTCTAGGCGCTACAGTCTGGAACCGCGCGACCGCTACGGTCGCAGGTTCGAATCCTGCCTCGGGCATGGATGTGTGTCATGTCTGTAGGTTAGTTAGGTTTATGTAGTTCTAAGTTCTAGGGGACTGATGACCTCAGAAGTTAAGGCCCATTGTGCTCAGAGCCATTTGAACCAAAAATTGCTTGCTTATTTTCTAAATTTCTTTGAGGACGTTATGCTGAGGTCACTGAAAGTCATTGTTCACGTAACGAAGTTCGGTACTCTTCACTTAAAACTTTCGGGCAGATAGGCCGTGGTCGAAGTATAAAACACTCTCCTGACGTTTCGTCTCCGACTGCGGGAGACATCCTCGGAGGCAAAGCGGCGAACTCCAGTACTGCGGTACTGACGTTTCGTCTCCGACTGCGGGAGACGAAACGTCAGGAGAGTGTTTTATACTTCGACCACGGCCTATCAGCCCGGAAGTTTTAAGGAAGACAATACCGGCCGTGAAAGCTTACATTGTATGAAGTTCGATACTAACATACAGTATAATTGCATATTTTCAAATCATTACTCGAATGCCTTTTTCAGAATTTAGTGCCAAACATAAGGTAAGAGTGACTTCTCATTTTTCTTTATCATTACATACTCACTTAAAATTAGTGTCAAAAGAAAAGTGACAACCTTCAGTTGCAACGTCAGTGTTTAATAATACGGCACATGTTTTTCTTTCCCATCATCTTGTACAGGATTTTGGATGTAAATTGCCTAGTGGGCTGGCGACCGTTAATTATTTCCTTTTCGTTCATTAGTGTAACTTTTGGATTCATGATCAATGGTACCCAGTTCTGTCCAGTGTTGTTCGTGAGTGAATGCACAAAATAACTTTCAATTTCCAAATTATAGCCCTGTTCGGATTAATTACTTTTATTTTTAGTAGACTTTTCATCAGAAGGGTCGGTTGACAACTTTCCCCTACTTATCGGAATCACTTCTTCGGGAAAGATAAAAAAAAATGTTGAAATGTGTGTGAAATCTCACGGGACTTAACTGCTAAGGTCCTCAGTCCCTAAGCTTACACACTACTTAACCTAAATTATCCTAAAGACAAACACACTCACCCATGCCCGAGGGAGGACTCGAATCTCCGCCGGGACCAGCCGCACAGTCCATGACTGCAGCTCCAAAGACCGCTCGGCTAATCCCGCGCGGCGGCGAAAGATAGTCTTATACAACTAGAAAAAAATCCCTTAGGCATACACTCGATCCACGGTCATATTTTATATCGCAAGCAGGATAGGCCGATTAGTAAGAGGGAGTTTACAAGTTGAGTTAGCTCACCTCGAAGTCACCTTTCGCCAGACTGTTTATAGTGAACACGGATCATAGGAAAAAGTTTGTAGGAATAAAACTTCCTGCATCATTATTAAGTATTGGAGCTAGAATGAGAAGCAGTCACATTCTGTGGCATGGTATTCAAGTATCGGCGCGTATTACATATACGACAAATACTACACAACGGTGCTCCAGATCGTACGAAATACAGAGTACGCACCAAGTACTGTTCTAGCAAATCAGAAAGCAAATGTTAAATAGGGTAGTACATAGATAATTACAAGTAGCCCATGAACCATGGACCTTGCCATTAGTAGGGAGGATTGCGTGGATCAGCGATACAGATGGCCGTACCGTATTTGCAACCCCAACGGAGGGGTATCAATTGAGAGGCCAGACAAACGTGTGGTTCCTGAAGAGGGGCAGCAGCCTTTTCAGTAGTTGCAGGGGCAACAGGCTGGATGATTGACTGATCGGACCTTGCAACACTAACCAAAACGGCCTTGCTGTGCTGGTACTGCGAACGGGTTAAAGCAAGGGGAAATTATAGCCGTAATTTTTCCCGAGGGCATGCAGCTTTATTGTATGGTCAAATGATGATGGACTCCTCTTGGGTAAAATATTCCGGAGGTATAATAGTCCCCCATTCGGATCTTCGGGCGGGGACTACTCAGGAGGACGTCGTTATCAGGAGAAAGAAAACTGGCGTTCTACGGATCGGAGCGTGGAATATCAGATCCCTAAATCGGGTAGGTAGGTTAGAAAATTTAAAAAGGGAAATGGATAGGTTCGAGTTAGATATAGTGCGAATTAGTGAAGTTCGGTGGCAGGAGAAACAAAACTTTTGGTCAGGTGAATACAGGGTTATAAATACAAAATCAAATACTGGTAATGCAGGAGTAGGTTTAATAATGAATAAAAAAAATAGGAGTACCGGTAAGCTATTACAAACAGCATAGTGAATGCATTATTGTGGCCAAGATAGACACGAAGCCCATGCCTACTACAATAGTACAAGTTTATACGCCAACTAGCTCTGCAGATAATGAAGAAATTGATGAAATATATGATGAGATAAAAGAAATTATTCAGGTAGTGAAGGGAAACGAAAATTTAATAGTCATGGGTGACTGGAATTCGTGAGTAGGAAAAGGCAGAGAAGGAAACATAGTGCGTGAATATGGACTGGGGGAGAGAAATGAAAGAGGAAGCCGTCTGGTAGAATTTTGCACAGAGCATAACTTAATCATAGCTAACACTTCGTTCATGAATCATAAAAGAAGGTTGTATACATGGAAGAATCCTGGAGATACTAGAAGGTATCAGATAGATTATACACTCCTGGAAATTGAATTAAGAACACCGTGAATTCATTGTCCCAGGAAGGGGAAACTTTATTGACACATTCCTGGGGTCAGATACATCACATGATCACACTGACAGAACCACAGGCACATAGACACAGGCAACAGAGCATGCACAATGTCGGCACTAGTACAGTGTATATCCACCTTTCGCAGCAATGCAGGCTGCTATTCTCTCATGGAGACGATCGTAGAGATGCTGGATGTAGTCCTGTGGAACGGCTTGCCATGCCATTTCCACCTGGCGCCTCAGTTGGACCAGCGTTCGTGTGGACGTGCAGACCGCGTGAGACGACGCTTCATCCAGTCCCAAACATGCTCAATGGGGGACAGATCCGGAGATCTTGCTGGCCAGGGTAGTTGACTTACACCTTCTAGAGCACGTTGGGTGGCACGGGATACATGCGGACGTGCATTGTCCCGTTGGAACAGCAAGTTCCCTTGCCGGTCTAGGAATGGTAGAACGATGGGTTCGATGACGGTTTGGATGTACCGTGCACTATTCAGTGTCCCCTCGACGATCACCAGTGGTGTACGGCCAGTGTAGGAGATCGCTCCCCACACCATGATGCCGGGTGTTGGCCTTGTGTGCCTCGGTCGTATGCAGTTCTGATTGTGGCGCTCACCTGCACGGCGCCAAACACGCATACGACCATCATTGGTACCAAGGCAGAAGCGACTCTCATCGCTGAAGACGGCAAGTCTCCATTCGTCCCTCCATTCACGCCTGTCGCGACACCACTGGAGGCGGGCTGCACGATGTTGGGGCGTGAGCGGAAGACGGCCTAACGGTGTGCGGGACCGTAGCCCAGCTTCATGGAGACGGTTGCGAATGGTCCTCGCCGATACCCCAGGAGCAACAGTGTCCCTAATTTGCTGGGAAGTGGCGGTGCGGTCCCCTACGGCACTGCGTAGGATCCTACGGTCTTGGCGTGCATCCGTGCGTCGCTGCGGTCCGGTCCCAGGTCGACGGGCACGTGCACCTTCCGCCGACCACTGGCGACAACATCGATGTACTGTGGAGACCTCACGCCCCACGTGTTGAGCAATCCGGCGGTACGTCCACCCGGCCTCCCGCATGCCCACTATACGCCCTCGCTCAAAGTCCGTCAACTGCACATACGGTTCACGTCCACGCTGTCGCGGCATGCTACCAGTGTTAAAGACTGCGATGGAGCTCCGTATGCCACGGCAAACTGGCTGACACTGACGGCGGCGGTGCACAAATGCTGCGCAGCTAGCGCCATTCGACGGCCAACACCGCGGTTCCTGGTGTGTCCGCTGTGCCGTGCGTGTGATCATTGCTTGTACAGACCTCTCAGTGTCCGGAGCAATTATGGTGGGTCTGACACACCGGTGTCAATGTGTTCTTTTTTCCATTTCCAGGAGTGTATAATGGTAAGACAGAGATTTAGGAACCAGGTTTTAAATTGTAAGACATTTCCAGGGGCATATGTGGACTCTGACCACAATCTATTGGCAATGAACTGTAGATTAAAACTGAAAAAACTGCAAAAAGGTGGGAATTTAAGGAGATGGGACGTGGATAAACTGACTAAACCAAAGGTTGTACAGAGTTTCAGGGAGAGCATAAGGGAGCAATTGACAGGAATGTGGGAAAGAAGTACAGTGGAAGAAGAATTGGTAGCTCTGAGGGGTGAAGTAGTGAAGGCAGCAGAGGATCAAGTAGGTAAAAAGACGAGGGCTAGTAGAAATTAATGGGTAACAGAAGAAATATTGAATTTAATTGATGAAAGGAGAAAATATAAAAACGCGGTAAATGAAGCAGGAGAAAACGAATACAAACGTCTCACAATTGAGATTGAAAGGAAGTGCAAAATGGCTAAGCAGCGATGGCTAGAGGAGAAATGTAATGATATAGAGGCTTATCTCATTAGGGGTAAGATAGATACTGCCTATAGGAAAATTAAAGAGACCTTTGGAGAAAAGAGAGCTACTTGTATGAATATTAAGAGCTCAGATGGAAACCCAGTTCTAAGCAAAGAAGGGAAAGCAGAATGGTGGAAGGAGTATATAGAGGGCCTATACAAGGGCGATGCACTTGAGGACAATATTATGGAAATGGAAGAGGATGTAGATGAAGATGAAATGGGAGATACGATACTGCGTGAAGAGTTTGACAGAGCGCTGAAAGATCTGAGTCGAAACAAGGCCCCGGGAGTAGACAACATTCCATTGGAACTACTGACGGCCTTGTCAGAGCCAGTCGTGAGAAAACCCTACCATCTGGTGAGCAAGATGTATGAGACAGGTGAAATACCCTCAGACTTCAAGAAGAATATAATAATTCCAATCCCAAAGAAAAATACTAACACGAATTCTTTACAGACGATCTGTTTGGATTACACAGAAATGTTGGAACACGTGAGGCAATACTGACCATACGACTTATCTTAGAGAATAGATTAAGGAAAGGCAAACCTACATTTCTAGCATTTGTAGAATTAGAGAAAGCTTTTGACAATGTTGACTGGAATACTCTCTTTCAAATTCTAAAGGTGGCAGGTGTAAAATACAGGGAGCGAAAGGCTTTTTACAGTTTGTACAGAAACCAGATGGCAGTTATAAGAGTCGAGGGGCGTAAAGGGAAGCAGTATTTGGAAAAGGAAGTGAGACAGGGTTGTAGCCTGTCCCCGATGTTATTCAATCTGTATATTGAGCAGGCAGTAAAGGAAACAAAAGAACAATTCGGAGTAGGTATTATAGTCCATGGAGAAGAAATAAGAACTTTGAGGTTCGCCGATGACATCGTAATTCTGTCATAGACAGCAAAAGACTTGGAAGAGCAGTTGAACGGAATGCACCGTGTCTTGAATGGATGATATAAGATGAACATCAACAAAAGCAAAACGAGGATAGTGGAATGCAGTCGAATTAAGTCGGGTGATGCTGAGGGAATTAGATAGGGAAATGGAGCACTTAAAGTAGTAAAGGAGTTTTGCTATTTGGGGAGCAAAATAACTGACGATGGTCGAAGTAGAGAGGATATAAAATGTAGACTGGCGAGGGCAAGGAAAGCGTTTCTGAAGAAGGGAAACTTGTTAACATCGAGTATGGATCTAAGTGTCAGGAAGTCGTTTCTGAAAGTATTTATATGGAGTGTAGCCATATATGGAAGTGAAACACGGATGATAAATAGTCTGGACAGGAAGAGAATAAAAGCTTTCGAAATGTGGTGCTACAGAGGAATGCTGAAGATTAGATGGGTAGATCACATAACTAATGAGGAAGTATTGAATAGGATTGGGGAGAAGAGAGATTTGTGGCACAACTTGACTAGAAGTAGGAATCGTTTGGTAGGACATGTTCTGAGGCATCAGGGGATCACCAATTTAGTATTAGAGGGCAGCGTGGAGGGTAAAAATCGTACAGGGAGACCAAGAGATGAATACACTAAGCAGATTCAGAAGGATGTAGGTTCCAGTAAGTACTGGGAGATGAAGAAGCTTGCACAGGATAGAGTAGCATGGAGAGCTTCATCAAACCTGTCTCAGGACTGAAGACAACAACAACAACAACATCGTAAGAGATAAATAGTATCTAAAAATGTACACACTGCTGACGAATCAGAAGAGTAATGTATTGCAAATATCTGTTCATAAGTAGTATCTGAGGGAAGCGACATGTCTGACGAGTTACGACATAGTCACAGCAAAAGATATACAGTGATACGAGGACTACTATCTTTGACATACAGGCCATAAAATTTTATAATGGTCTATTAATTTTGGTCTGTGGTGACCGCATTCAGATTTGAGTACAAACAAAAATAGTTTTACTTTGCTTTGATAACTTGGACTTACCACATCTCATTCAAAATGACATAACAGATTTTGTGGGCGATGAGTTACATCAACTAATCCTACAATCAATCCTGTTGGAAGTACATCCGCAACTGAGCATTTTACTAGAGGTTGAATATCCGCTTTAGTTGTAAATTTCTTTTATTATCACGATCGGTTTCGGGCTCTCATAAGACCATTCTCAGGTGTCACGGCTGTGCTGTGGCCCCCGAGCGCCGCGGTGGACGTGTACGAGGCGCGGTTTGCTGTCTGTGAGCGCTCATAGGTAGGACACCGCGCCTAGTACACGTCCACCGCGGCGCTCGGGCGCCACAGCACAGCCGTGACACCTGAGAATGGTCTTATGAGAGCCCGAAACCGGCTGCGATAATAAAAAAGATTTACAACTGAAGCGGATTTTCAACCTCTAGTAATCCTGCAAAGCCTCTTATGAGCACACTGCTCACCTTAATTTTGACAAAATTTTTCAGGAATGACTTTTGAGGCACTTAAGGTACGTCAATTGAAGGACGAGATTACAGGTTCTGTTAACTAGATTTAGTTAAAAGACGATGCTTTAATTATTATTAATTAATGCAAACAATGACACAGATGCGTCGATTACGCTTGTAATACTGTAGTTACACAAAATACAATTTCAGTTTCGAAATCCTCTGTCCAAATAATGTCGTTTGATTCATTCAGAAACATTGTGCTCGATTGTTTTCGGCATTTTTCTACTGATTTTATTTTTAGTTTCTAGCCCTTCCACCCGTTTCAAACTCGCTCATTCAGTATATAAGAAACACGATAAGCATCCTAACAGAGCAGCAATCTATGACGATCCCTGAAAATTCTTCCGATCCACTGAAACGTATCGAAAATGGGCGTTCAGAGTTATTAAAAACAGTTCGAAACTTAATTTTATACATAAGACACATCGCAGTTCTGATCTAGGGTCGTTTGATATCAAGGGACTGACGTCACAAGATACGCGAATGGAAATACGAGCCTCGGCTTATGAAGTACAGTTGCGTTGATAATTTTAGGGAATTAGTTAGGTCAGTGATTCTCATTTTTCAAAATTTTATTTTATAATGGTGGGAACACGGGCAATACAAGTGCAAATTGTCTTTTTTCAATATACTTAACTATAATACCCAGACATTATTCAAAGTATTTGTTCGTAGTGCCGCGATCTCTCGTAGCATAAAATGAATCCTAAGACACCGTACCTTTGACAATCGATTACGAGATAAGTGTACCAACGGAAGTTTTTGTTTGGAGAATGTCAGATACGGACTAACTTTTAGTAAACAAAACAATGGAACAGTGGTAGACTTCAAGTGTATTTGGAAACATACACTACTGGCCTTTAAAATTGCTACACCTCGAAGATGACGTGCTACAGACGCGAAATTAAACCGACAGGAAGAAGAGGCTGTGATGTGCAAATGATTAGCTTTTCAGAGCATTCGCAGAAGGTTGGCGCCGGTGCCGACACCTACAACGTGCTGACATGAGGACAGTTTCCAAATGATTTCTCATACACATACAGCAGTTGGCCGGCGTTACCTGGTGAAACGTTGTTGTGATGCCTCGTGTAAGGAGGAGAAATGCGTACTATCAGGTTTCCGACTTTGATACAGGTCGGATTGTAGCCTATCGCGATTGCAGTTTATCGTATCGTGACATTGCTGCTCGCGTTGGTCGAGATCCAATGACTGTTAGCAGAATATGGAATCGGTGGGTTCAGGAGGGTAATAAGGAACGCAGTAATGGATCCCAACGGCCTCGTATCACTAGCAGTCGAGATGAAAGGCGTCTTATCCGCACGAATGTAACGGATCGTGCAGCCACGTCTCGAACCCTGAGTCAACAAATGGGGACGTTGGCAAGACAACAACCATCTGCACGAACAGTTCGACTACGTTTGCAGCTGCATGGACCATCAGCTCGGAGGCGATGGCTGCGGTTACCCTCGACGCTGCATCACAGACAGGAGCACCTGCGATGGTGTACTCGACGACGAACCTGGGTGCACGAATGGCAAAACGTCATTTTTTCGGATGGTCGCATCCGTGTTTGGTGACATCGCGGTGAACGCACATTGGAATTGTGTATTTGTCGTTGCCATACTGGCGTATCACCCGGCGTGATGGTACGTGGTGCCATTGGTTAAACGTCTCGGTCACCTCTTGTTCGCATTGACGGCACTTTGAACAGTGGACGTTACATTTCAGATGTGTTACGACCCGTGACTCTACCCTTGATTCGATCCCTGCGAAACCCTACATTTCAGCAGGATAATGCATGTCTGCATGTTGCAGGTCCTATATAGGCCTTTCTGGATAGTGAAAATGGTCGACTGCTGCCCTGGCCAGAACATTCTCCAGATCTCTCACCAACTGAAAACGTCTGGTCAATGATGGCCGAGGAACTGTCTCGTCACAATACGCCAGTCATTACTCTTGATGAACTGTGATATCGTGTTGAAGCTGCATGGGCAGCTGTACCTGTATACACCATTCAAGCTCTGTTTGACTCAATGCTCAGGTTTATCGAGGCCGTTATTACGGCCAGAGGTGGTTGATCTGGGTACTGATTTCTCAGGATCTATGCACCGAAATTGCGTGAAAATGTAATCACATGTCAGTTCTAGTATAATATATTTGTCCAATGAATACCCGTTTATCATCTGCTATTTCCTCTCGGTGCAGCAATTTTAATTGCCAGTAGCGTATGCATAAGGCTATGCGCCTGAAGTTACATTCATTTTATTCGCGAATGTATTTACGCAAAAAAAAAAAAAAATCGGGATCGTGCTTGACTCTTGCGAAAGTTCTCGCATCGCCTGTCGCAGGTGGCAACTCCAACTGGCATCGCAGGGGAGGTGGGCGCTGAGCCGATAAAGAATCGCCGATCGTAACGGGGAGCACGGCGGCCCATCCGGGATCGGCGCGTCCCATTTCTGCGAGAGACTGATCGTCCAAGATCCGTCCCTCGGGATGGCGCCCCGCTGCAAAGTCGCCGAACACTCGCCGCTCCGCGAGGCTGCTAGGGGGTGGCGGGAGGGTGGCGGCGAGGGTGATAGAGGTGGCTGGCGACGGGCAGCGCGGAGAAAACGGTCCGCTCGCCTGTCTGCAGTTCTGGCGTTGAAGGTAAGCAACCTACCAGCTGCACTGTGTGTAGCCCAAAAGACAATCCTTCTAAGTTTGCAATGTAATAACAACACTTAGGCACTATTAACTACACCTTTTCCTATACAAATCACAAATTGTAATACGAGTTTAGAAGACCACTCGAATACATAAGATAGATTTGTCCGTCTGTATGTGTAAGCTACTGTCAGGTCTGCCGAAAGTTTTTCGTAAGAGACTTTCACGAGGAAGATTTTATGTATTAGTTGAAAACAGTCTTCGTTTGATTTTTAGTGTTTTTATTAATCAACTACGCGTTTCACCTTATTTACGCATCTTCAGGTTGATCTTAATTTGGTATTTCTTAGGACGATCCTTCAGACAGTGTAGCTAAAGGGCATCGAAGAGTACATCAGGCCAACATCGCCTTCGTTAGCCTCAGTAAATACTTTTTAGATGCATTCAGGTCTTGGAGTCACTCACGTCCACCTAGAATGTATTTACTGAGGGTAACGAAGGCGATGTTGGCCTGATGTACTCTTCGATGCCCTTTAGCTACACTATCTAAAGGATCGTCCTAAGAAATATCAAATTAAAATCAACCTGAAGATGCGTAAATAAGGTGAAACGCGTAGTTGATAAATAAAAAAAATGTAAAATTGCAACCCAGACTGTTTTCAACTAATACTGTTAAACACTGGTTTGCTGATTCATGCTACAGATGGATTTAAAGATTTTATGTATATAATTATTGTAACGATAACCGTTTTATACAGGGTGTTCCAAAAATACTTTTAGAAATTATGGGGACACGTTCCTTACATAAAACATGCAATAAAAATTAATTACGCATGTAAGTATTATCGTGGTTCATGGTGTGGGTTCCTGTAGTCATGTCCTAGTTCATGAACCACGGGCAACGTATGAGTGGCCAAGTAAGTGGTCCCGACAGTCGGGATACCAATTACTTTGGAATAAGGCTGGGCATCTCGGACATATTCTGAGTCGTGGTCACCTTTGTGCTAATACGGCAAAGACTACCAAATCCACCGGTTAGTCCCTCAGCCGTTAGGGGTAAAACCCAATGGGACTCGGGGCAAGTAAGGCTAGCAACCTGCTTCCCTGGTACTTTAAATATGATGCTGGCAACAATCAGAGCAAAATGCCTCGGACCTTTGGAGGTGACGGAGTCCCACCTCTTACCGACAAACCAGGGACTCGTAAGATACGACTTGTCAAACAAATGGTAATGAGATGGGGAGCTATTAATATCAATGGGGGCTACTCTGAGAAGAAGGTAGAGGTGGCAGAGGCTGCAAGTAAGATGGGGCTGGACGTTTTAGCTGTTAGTGACATTCGGGTAAGGGGTGAGAAAGAAGAGAAAGTGGGAGAATACAAGGTCTACCTGTCAGGAGTCAAAGCAGGAATAGCACAATGGGGCGTAGGGCTTTATATCAGGAAAGAAATGGAACCCAGCGTAGTTGCAATAAGGTATGTAAACGAACGACTGATGTGGATAGATTTGACAGTGTCTAGCAAGAAAATTAGGATTGTGTCAGTATATTCGCATTGTGAAGTGACAGATCAAGATAAGATGGATAGTTTTTATGAGGCACTCAGTGATGTAGTTGTTAGAGTAAAGGACAAGGACAGTGTTCTGCTCATGGGTGATTTTAACGCCAGGATTGGAAATCGAACAGAAGGGTATGAAAAGGTTATGGGTAAATTTGGAGAGGATATGGAGGCCAACAGGAACGGGAAACAACTCTTGGATTTCTGTGCCAGTATGGGCTTAGTAATCACAAACTCCTTTTTTAAACATAAGAACATTCACTGGTATACTTGGGAAGGCAGGGGAACCAGATCTGTCATTGACTATATAATAACAGATCAGGAATTCAGGAAGGCTGTGAGGGACACACGTGTATTAAGGGGATTCTTTGATGACACTGATCATTATTTAATCTGCAGTGAAATTGGGATTGTGAGGCCGAAAGTGCAGGAGGTCAAGTCCATATGTAGGAGGATAAGAGTGGAGAAACTTCAGGATAAGGAAATCAGGCACAAGTACATAACAGCGATCTCAGAAAGGTACCAGTTAGTTGAATGTAGCCAATTACAGTCATTGGAAAAGGAATGGACAAGGTACAGGGACACAGTACTAGAAGAGGCTAAAGAATGTCTTGGAACAGTAGTGTGTAAAAGTAGGAAGAAGCAAACAGCTTGGTGGAATGATACAGTCAAGGCAGCCTGTAAAAGGAAAAAGAAGGCGTATCAAAAATGGCTACATACCAGAACCCAGGTAGACCGAGAAAGTTATGTTGCAGAAAGAAACAAAGCCAAACAGATAATTGCAGCATCCAAGAAGAAATCGTGGGAAGACTTGGGAAACAGGTTGGAGACTATGGGTCAAGCTGCTGGAAAACCATTCTCGAGTGTAATTAACAGTCTTCGAAAGGGAGGTAAGAAGGAAATGACAAGTATTTTGGACAGGTCAGGAAAACTGCTGGTGAATTCTGTGGATGCCTTGGGCAGATGGAGGGAATATTTTGAAGAGTTGCTCAATGTAGGTGAAAATGCGATCAGTGATGTTTCAGATTTCGAGGTAGATTGGGATAGGAATGATGATGGAAATAGGATCACATTTGAGGAAGTGGAAAAAATGGTCAATAGATTGCAGTGCAATAAAGCGGCTGGGGTGGATGAAATTAAGTCGGAACTCATCAAATACAGTGGAATGTCAGGTCTTAAATGGCTACACAGGATAATTGAAATGGCCTGGGAGTCGGGACAGGTTCCATCAGACTGGACAAAAGCAGTAACCACACCAATCTTTAAACATGGAAACAGAAAAGATTGTAACAACTACAGAGGTATCTCTTTAATCAGCGTTGTGGGTAAAATCTTCGCAGGTATTGTTGAAAGGAAAGTGCGAGTATTAGTTGACGACCAATTGGATGAAAATCAGTGTGGGTTTAGGCCTCTTAGAGGTTGTCAGGACCAGATCTTTAGCTTACAGCAAATAATGGAGAAGTGTTATGAGTGGAACAGGGAATTGTATCTATGCTTTATAGATCTAGAAAAGGCATATGACCGGGTTCCTAGGAGGAAGTTATTGTCTGTTCTACAAGATTATGGAATAGGAGGCAAACTTTTGCAAGCAATTAAATGTCTTTACATGGATAGTCAGGCAGCAGTTAGAGTTGACGGTAAATTGAGTTCATGGTTCAGAGTAGTTTCAGGGGTAAGACAAGGCTGCAACCTGTCTCCACTGTTGTTCATATTATTCATGGATCATATGTTGAAAACAATAGACTGGCTGGGTGAGATTAAGATATGTGAACACAAAATAAGCAGTCTTGCATATGCGGATGACTTAGTTGTGATGGCAGATTCGATTGAAAGTTTGCAAAGTAATATTTCAGAGCTAGATCAGAAATGTAAGGACTATGGTATGAAGATTAGCATCTCCAAAACGAAAGTAATGTCAGTGGGAAAGAAATATAAACGGATTGAGTGCCAAATAGGAGGAACAAAGTTAGAACAGGTGGACGGTTTCAAGTACTTAGGATTCATATTCTCACAGGATGGCAACGTAGTGAAAGGACTAGAAGCGAGGTGTAGCAAAGCTAATGCAGTGAGCGCTCAGCTACGATCTACTCTCTTCTGCAAGAAGTAAGTCAGTACCAAGACTAAGTTATCTGTGCACCGTTCAATCTTTCGACCAACTTTGTTGTATGGGAGCGAAAGCTGGGTGGACTCAGGTTACCTTATCAACAAGGTTGAGGTTACGGATATGAAAGTAGCTAGGATGATTGCAGGTACTAGTAGATGGGAGCAATGGCAGGAGGGTGTCCACAATGAGGAAATCAAAGAAAAACTGGGAATGAATTCTATAACTGTAGCAGTCAGGGCGAACAGGCTTAGATGGTGGGGTCATGTTACACGCATGGGAGAAGCAAGGTTACCCAAGAGATTCATGGATTCAGCAGTAGAGGGTAGGAGGAGTCGGGGCAGACTGAGGAGAAGGTACCTGGATTCGGTTAAGAATGATTTTGAAGTAATAGGTTTAACATCAGAAGAGGCATCAATGTTAGCACTGAATAGGGGATCATGGAGAAACTGTATAAGGGGTGCTATGCTCCAGACTGAACGCTGAAAGGCATAATCAGTCTTAAATGATGATGATGATGATGATGATGATGTAAGTATTATCGGAAATGCCTCGATTCCGAGTTATTAATGAAACTTTTCAGTTAAGGTGATCAGTTAAGCTCATCAACACGTAAACACGTAACAATTACTCGAAATATCATTCTCTTTCTTCTAAACAGACATGCAATCGTCGAATCATGTACTGTTCCAGCCTATCCAATAATCCCCAATGGCTTTGAATGAACGGTTTTGCAGGCACCCATGACACATCGATGAAGAATTTCTGCTGCATAGACCAATTGTTTACAGTATCCCGTCTGCCTCATATACAGGGTGGGCCATTGATAGTGACCGGGCCAAATATCTCACGAAATTAGCATCAAACGGAAAAACTACAAAGAACGAAACTCGTTTAGCTTGAAGGGGGAAAACATATGGCGCTATGCTTGGCCCGCTAGATGGCCCCGCCATAGGTCAAACGGATATCAATTGCATTTTTTAAAATAGGAACCCGCATTTTTTATTAAATATTCATGTAGTACGTAAAGAAATATCAATGTTTCAGTTGGACCACTTTTTTCGCTTTGTGATAGATGGCGCTGTAGTAGTCACAAACGTGTAAGTACGTGGTATCACGTAACATTCCGCCATTGCGGATAATCCGCACATCAGTAGGATTGCGCGAGAATCGGGAATCTCAAAAACGTCGGTGTTGAGAATTCTACATCAACATCGATTGCACCCGTACCATATTTCTATGCACCAGGAATTGCAGGGCGACGACTTTGATCGTCGTGTACAGTTCTGCCACTGGGCAGAGAAATTACGGGACGACGACAGATTTTTTGCACGCGTTCTATTTAGCGACGAAGCGTCATTCAACAACAGCGGTAACGTAAACCGGCACGGTATGCGCTACTCGGCAATGGAAAATCCACGATGGCTGCGAAAAGTGGAACATCAGAAACCTTGACGCGTTAATGTATGGTGCGGCATTATGGGAGGAAGGATAATTGGCCCTCATTGTCTCTATTGTAAGTAGGCTATTTATGTTTTCTTATTGGCAACGTTACATAGCGCTCTGTATGAAAATCACTGGCTGTGCTGTGTGCAGTCTGTGGCTAGTTTGCATTGTTGTCTGCCATTGTAGTGTTGGGCAGCGGCAGGTGGATGTGAACAGCGCGTAGCGTTGCGCAGTTAGAGGTGAGCCGCCAGCAGTGGTGGATGTCTGGAAGGAAATGCGGAGTTTTGAAATTACATATATTATGACTTTTGATGATATTAAGGTAAATATATTGTTTGTTCTCTATTAAAATCTTTCATTTGCTAACTATGCTTACCAGTAGTTAGTGCCTTCCGTAGTCTGAATCTTTTATTTAGCTGGCAGTAGTGGCACTCGCTGTATTGCGGTAGCTTGAGTAACGAAGATTTTTGTGAGGTAAGTGATTTGTGAAAGGTATAGGTTAATGTTAGTCAGGGCCATTCTTTTGTAGGAATTTTTGAAAGTCAGATTGCGTTGCGCTAAAAATATTGTGTCAGTTTAAGCGCAGTCATGTACAATTTTTCTAAGGGGACGTTTCATATGTCGACCCTTAGCCTAGGATACCTCACTGGAATCTTCTGATTTTTTCTTGTAGTTTGTGTATTTAGTGTAGCTTTTGTTTATTGCTAGCGCGTAATTATAGAGAGAATTTCCTTGGTAGTTGTGGTTTTTCATTGTTGCACAGTAAAACAGTTGTGGCATGCATGTAGATTTGCACCAAGTATTTCCCAGCTGCGCTTGCAATTAAGTAGATATTATTTTCAGTGCTATGTTAATGTGTTCTCTTATTTTTGTTCTTCAAATTGTGCTTTTCTGTGTTATCGTGTGAAATATTGTGACAATAATGGCGTGTGAAAAACGTAACACTAGGCTCCAAAGTAAACTGAGAAATGACAGTGAAGACGAAAGCAGTGTGTTAACGCCACCATGTAATGAATTAACTAATATTGAAAGTAGTAATTTGGTAACTGTGCATAGGGGAATGGAGCGGGTGTCAAATAATGGTGTAGACAGTGAAACAGGTAGTAAACAGGGAAGCATAATCGATCGATCGGTCGGCAACAGCTCGCCTCAGGAATTGGGAATGACAGAACACAATATTGCAAATACTGTAGACTCAGGTTTTGGGTTCTCACCGTTTTCTCAAATAAGTCAAGATACATTTTCTGCTTGTCAAAATGTGAATGCTGCTGGTGCAAATGCACTGCCGAAAAGCGTAGAGGAACAGATTCCAGACACTAATGCATTGTTATTACAATTAATGCAACAAATGGGACAAAATCTTCAAAAGTTAGACACTATGGAACAAAATCAGACAAACACAGCAAAAGCTTCAAAAGTTAGACACAATGGAACAAAATCAGAGACAAACACAGCAAAAGCTTCAAAAGTTAGACACAATGGAACAAAATCAGAGACAAACACAGCAACAGTTAGACACAATGGAACAAAATCAGAGACAAACACAGCAAAAGCTTCCAAAGTTAGACTCATTGGAACAAACTCTCGAACAAACACGTTAAGATTTAACTGCTGAGTTACATAACATTGAATCGAAATGTCAGAAAGTCTGTAATGACGTAAAAACACAAATTTGTGAGCATTTCCAACCTATTTTTTCGCGTCATGAAAATGCATTACAGAATCATGAAGCAGCCATAAAAGAACTGCAAACTATTGTTCATCAAAATCACGACACCTTGCAAACTAAAATTGACTCAGATGCATCTGCCGATTCGGTTATGCAACTTGCAAAAAATCAAGAAAACTTAAAGGACACAGTAGATACGATTTCAACACAAACGGACACTCTGAAACTTGGTTCAGTAAAACACACTGAGGAAATAAGTACACTATCGGAGAAAGTAACCGATCTTTCGGATCAGTTCACTAACTTATCTGCAAAGGTAGATGATGATCTGAATGACACAAGACCTGTAGCCATCACTGACACAGAAGAGTGCGAAAAAATTACGAAATTCAAACAAAATCAGAATCAAATTAATACGCAACACCAAAGAGAAATCCGGGAAGTACAAAATCAGCTGACACAGGTATTACGTATTTCAGAGGCCACTCGCGCTCCAATACGGGAAGAGGGACATAGAAATACGAAACAGCCACAAAATAATAACTCAGGGCACTTCGGAAATTGTGAAAGAAATTGGGAAGGTACACCGAATTTTGAGATGGAACCGCCGAAACGACGTAACAATGACCGACATGCGACTCGCCGACATGATGATTTGGACTATAAGCTGTTCATTACTACACGTAAATTCAAAACATTTAAGAATTCTGGCAACGACATTCATCCACAAGCGTGGCTTCATCAATTCTCTCATTGTTTTCCTCCCAACTGGTCATTAGAACACAGATTAGAATTTATGTGTGGCTACTTAGAGAATGAACCAGCTGTAAGAAAGCGATCTGTCATTCACGATTGCCACAGTGAAGGAGAATTTTACCATGCCTTCCTCTCAGCATATTGGTCTCAAGCCACACAAGACCGAGTAAAACATGGCATCATAATTATGAAACATTTCGAACAATCTAAATTTTCCAGTCTTGTGAAATAGTTTGAAGACATGTTGCACAAGAATCTGTACCTGTCCAACCCATACAGCCCCTGAGAACTCATCCGCATTTGCTTAATCAAATTACCTGAACATTTACGGCATATTATTTTGGCAGGACGTTGCAAAGACGACACTGAAGCTTTTCAGGGATTCTTACAAGAATTAGAAGTTGACACTGACAATGGCGGAACGCGAAAACAGGAACACAACAATTACAGGTCTCATCCGTCGCAATTCTGTGATGAAAGAAATAATAACTGGACACGACAAGGCTATTCTCACAACACAAATCTTGACCAAAACAGACACCACCTGTATTACAACCGTTGGCAGAGTAGTAATAATTACCGGGAAAGATCACCTCTCCGCGGTAATTACTATCACAGAGACAATAAGAGAAACAGACAATATGGGAACCAAAATAAATATTATCAGGGGAGACAGAATAACTTTCATGTACTTCAAAAAAACCGAAGGAGCACAAAAACATATCACAGGAATTGCATACAGAATTTTCTTTTCAAGTACTTGGTAATTTCTTTTGTAGAATAAGTTGTGGTGCACCGCTTTAATCACATAGACATTAAGATGTGAATATACATTTCCCTTATCTGCATTGTTGTTTTTACTGTAATATTTTTTCTGCTTGAGCTATGTCATGTTTAGGTATAAGCTACTGCTGTTTTCCAGGCATAGTGCTACTAAATTTCACTTTGTATTACTCTGTTAAGCTAGTATTACTACTGATTTACTTTTCTTGTTTGCTGCACAGTGCCTTATATTAGTTGTAGTCCTGCAATTGCTTTGCCTATTTAAATTTTTGTTATTGATGTTTGTGTTAATTGTTTTATGCTGCTGCATTGCCTCGTCCCTTAGTTTAGCATCTGAGCTCAGTAGATTTAAGTTAGCTTACGAGGGGGTAGCATATAAGAGAATGAGTTGCGATGAATTTGAAGAAATGCACTGAGAGGCTATACGAGAAAAATACAGAAAGCATGCTTGGATAGGATTTTTTTGGCTGGAGCAAATATCGAAGTAAGACGAAAGATCAATGGAATGAAGTTTTGGGTTGGACTGCAGTACCAAATGTTACACTGTAAACGAACCCTGTCCTTTCCTTTTGTGTTATTACACTATGTGAATTTATGTTTTTCCTGTCTTAATGTGTTTAGCAAATAAGAGTTATGTTGTAGAATTTTTCTGATAATATGTTATTTTCTTTGTAAAGATGTTGAGACATTATTTATTCTGTTTTGTTGCTCATATATGAAGGTGATGTTTCAAAAGTTATTCTGATCTTTTATGTATTTATTTATCTCATAATTCCTGTAACACTGATGTATATGTTTAATTCTATTGTTTTGTAAAGCCCCTATTACTACAAATATTATCTGCATTGTTATGT
The DNA here is from genome assembly GCF_023864275.1 of Schistocerca cancellata. Classification (NCBI taxonomy): domain Eukaryota; kingdom Metazoa; phylum Arthropoda; class Insecta; order Orthoptera; family Acrididae; genus Schistocerca; species Schistocerca cancellata. The sequence continues at coordinate 21,069,305 of NC_064632.1, read as the reverse complement.
TCTTTAATGATGTATTTCGTACCTTTGTAATTATATTCTTATGTTATAAAATTGTAATTGACACCAGTTCATCAAATTAAGTAACTTGTAAGTTACATTTCACTGCACACGTTTCTGTTGTTCATAGTATATGGACAATATGTGAGAAGTGGGGACTGTTAGTTTTTGCATGTGTGTTGAAAGTTCAGCAAGGGACTGGATAACAGCATTGCTGGTTCTAAGGACACTTCCAAAAACTTTGTGAGCGCACAAGTGGTGGTTTATGGACTTGCTATATTGTCCGCAAGACTCTTCGATGGTGATTGTGCACCTGCACAGTCGCAGCAGATGGCTGCTGGCCATCTCTACAAGGACTACAGTGGGTCTACACCTTTGATGACTCACCAATACCATTATTTCTACAAGGACTGCAGTGGGTCTGCAGCTCTGGTGGCCCACCAATACCGTAATCTCTACCAGGACTACAGTGGGTCTACTCTGTGATGGCCTACCTATCAATACACTTCAAAACATCGCCTGACTCTGCTGTGGGTTCACTCTGTTGTGGCCCATTACCTGTCTGCAAGTCGAGAGTCAGCACTGTCTTTCCGTTGGAAGGACAACACTACTTCTTCAAGACTGCATGGAAATCCACTACTTCCACGTGCATTTTCTTTTACTGTTCAGACTTTGAGAAAAACTCTGCAATTTTACTGTGATGAATGATCAGGACTGTCTTTATGGACTGTGAGAAAATTTTAGCTTTTGACCAAAATTGTATCAATAGGTGTGTGCATTTGATTTCTTTGTTATTGTAATTAGGATTAGGAAAATTTTTTCCAAATCTGTATTGTCCAGTGCCCAAAACAATTTGTAAAATTGTTTGTGGGGAGCATGGGGGCTATGTAAGTAGGCTGTTTATGTTTTCTTATTGGCAACGTTGCATAGCGCTCTGTATGAAAATCACTGGCTGTGCTGTGTGCAGTCTGTGGCTAGTTTGCATTGTTGTCTGCCATTGTAGCGTTGGGCAGCGGCAGCTGGATGTGAACAGCGCATAGCGCTGTGCAGTTAGAGGTGAGCCGCCAGCAGTGGTGGATGTGTGGAAGGAAATGGCGGAGTTTTGAAATTACGTATATTATGACTTTTGATGATATTAAGGTAAATACATTGTTTGTTCTCTATTAAAATCTTTCATTTGCTAACTATGCTTATCAGATGTTAGTGCCTTAAGTAGTTTGAATCTTTTATTTAGCTGGCAGTAGTGGCGCTCGCTGTATTGCAGTAGCTTGAGTAACGAAGATTTTTGTGAGGTAAGTGATTTGTGAAAGGTATAGGTTAATGTTAGTCAGGGCCATTGTTTTGTAGGGATTTTTGAAAGTCAGATTGCGTTGCGCTAAAAATATTGTGTCAGTTTAATTACAGTCTTATATAATTCTTCTAAGGGGACGTTACACTATGTCTATCTAAATGGTGCAATGTATGCTGATTTCTAACGTAATGTTGTACCGATGTTACTACAAGATGTTTCACTGCATGACAGAATGGCGATAAACTACCAACATGATGGATGTCCGGCACATAGCTCGCGTGCGGTTGAAGCGGTATTGAATAGCATATTTCATGACAGGTGCAATGGTCGTCGAAGCACCATACCATGGCCCGCACGTTCACGGGATCTGACGTCCCCGGTTTTCTTTCTGTGGGGAAAGCTTAAAGATATTTGCTATGGTGATCCACCGACAATGCCTGACAACATGCGTCAGTGCATTGACAATGCATGTGCGACCATTACGGAAGGCCAACTAATCTCTGTTGAGAGGAATGTCGTTACACGTATTGGCAAATGCAATGAGGTTGAGGGACATCATTTGAGCATTTGTTGCATTAATGTGGTATTTACAGGTAATCAAGCTGTAACAGCATGCGTTCTCAGAAGTGATAAGTTCACAAAGGTACACATTGGAACAACCGTAATAAAATGTTGAAACGTACCTACGTTCTGTATTTTAATTAAAAAACCTACCTGTCAGTAAGTGTTCGTCTAAAATTATGAGCCATATGTTTGTGACTATTACAGCGCAATCTATCATAAAGCGAAAAAAGACGTCCTACTAAAACATTCATATTTCCTTACGTACTACACGTATATGTAATAAAAAATGGGACTTCCTATTTAAAATAACGCAGTTGATATCAGTTTGACTTATGGCAGCGCCATCTAACGGGCCAAGCATAGCGCCATCTGCTTTCCCCCTTCAAGCCCAGAGAAGTTTCGTTCTTTCTAGTTTTTTCGTTTGACGCTTATTTCGTGAGATATTTGGGCCGGTCACGATCAATGGATCACCCTGTATAATAATCCAAAGGAACAAGGTCGGGCGAACGCCCCGATCATAAAACTGGTCGTCCTCTAGCTATCCATTAGCCATGGTAGATACCAGCCAATAGATCTCGAACACTGCCACTGAAATGTGCTGGAGCTCCATCAACTCCATCATCTTTTTTTTTTCTTTTTTTTACATGGGCACATCTCTTGCTAGGTCTTGGAGGGTTTTTGAATAATGTCCCTATGACAGTCACCTACAGACATTAATCTTCAACTGTTGCATGTGCCTAGCCTGTACTGTAGCATGAGAATTGCTATCAGCCCACATGTGTTGGTTGTGGAGATCTGTTATTCCATCTTTTCCAAAAGTTGACTGGTCTCTATACAAAACTGAAGAGGCAGTTTACGCAACCATCCATCGGCAATAGTTCTCACGACTTGTGTCATCGGGGCTCGAAAGGCCCTGCATACTTTGTAGATGACGCTGATACATGGGTTGCTCGTGAAGTATCGTCCATGCTGAACTATGTTTCATGGGCACTTGTCTTGCTCTTTTTAGACAGCCTTTAGAACATGCTCTTCATGGCCAGGCGTACGAGTAACATGTTGTCTTCCTTGATGAACTGTCTGTGGTGGTACAAACACAGTTACGACAACGTCACGATACTTAGCATTGAAGGTTAGATGACTCGCCTGTGTTCAGCCTGGAAACGCTCTCTGATACAGCTGTGCTACCTTTTGTTCATTACCATTCACGCGGCTGCACAGAAGAATCAAGTCTGACTGTTCACTAAATAAATATGACACAATATTTGAACGGAGAACCTTCAGATAACACACAGCGTACAGTACATGCACACATTAGAAAACTGACAAATGACAAATGTAAATGTTCTCCTCACAGTATAACGCTATCCAGGATACAATGAGTCAAACGGATGCACAGATAAGTGACGCTGTTGGGTTGTATCTAGAAACTTTGGATTTTCGGACTACGTTTGCACGAAATTTTTCCTTGTTTTCGTTTAAGGAACCAGTCGCCACAGTTTGTAAAAGTATTTTTGAAACATCCTGTATTTGCGTTGTTATCTGTTCCATATTTAATTGGCGTTCGGAGTGACATCTCGTGGCAATGATGGGAGCTACAAGCTATTCAGCTACAGAATAGACAGAATCGAGTAAGGAAAGCAGTAAAGTAAACTGCCGCCGGTAATCCAGAGTGCAGCTAATCTTGATCAGAATAAATCTATACATAAACTGCCTGGAAAAACATTAAGGCATGAAACATCCTCAAGTATTACGTTCGGAGGCATCAGGGTAGAATGTGTGCTTACTGAGGTGTTTTATTGATTCACTTTTCATGGCCATCAGCGAACACATGGCACTCATGAGGCTTATCTACAGTGTGTTGACTGTAAGACGGCAGAGTTGTGAGGGAAGTGCGGGGTGAAGATGAAGCAAGCATTGGCTGGCGAGGGGAGTGGAGCTGTTGGGGGGAGGGGGCGGGAGACAAGGCACGCCTACCAGTTGCAGTGCTGGCACTACAAATTACACGAAAGCAAACGAAAGGCTTGGAAGTAAAACACGCTTTAAATGTTGTTCGTAAACGAAACTGAAATCGTCATGTACACACACACACACACACACACACACACATATATATATATATATATATATATATATATATATATATATATATATATATATATATTTATATATAAAAATGAATGTATGTATGTTTGTCTACTATGCGCTCACAAACCATTCATCCGATTGCAATGAAATTTTGGTGAGTTGTTCTCCGTAGGCCTACCGGTAGGGCTTGTTGGCGACTCCCGAGATGGGCCAGCAACTGCCTCTTCACTCATTTTGATAATGTTTAGCACAACTGCACAATAAAAGCAAGCACAACAGTACAGCGCAAAACAATAACGAAGCAGACGACAATGACTACCTTGTACAAGACAGTCAGCTACGTAATGTTGGCACCAGTCGAATCTGCATGCCTACCGAAGCCTCCCGACGTTAACCGACTTCTACCGATTCAGGACTAGGGAGAGGTCTGCCATCTAAAAGTTTACACACTGTACACACCCTCTGTTTTGACTCTTTAGGCAGTAACTCTGCTTAGTGTAGAGGTGACCTCTGTATACAGCATTCATTCTAGGGTGCAACTATTCCCCAGAGATAAGAATGTACTCTAGTTGAATAGCTCGAGTTATTTGAACGGGGCCGCATTGTGGCACAGTTGGCCCGCATCTCGTGGTCGTGCGGTAGCGTTCTCGCTTCCCAAGCCCGGGTTCCCGGGTTCGATTCCCGGCGGGGTCAGGGATTTTCTCTGCCTCGTGATGGCTGGGTGTTGTGTGCTGTCCTTAGGTTAGTTAGGTTTAAGTAGTTCTAAGTTCTAGGGGACTGATGACCTAAAATGTTAAGTCCCATAGTGCTCAGAACCATTTTTTGTGGCACAGTGGTAATCTGGATGCACGTATCATCGGACTACTGTGCATATTGGGTACCATGTATCGATGGAGTGTCATGCCTTCATCAGTGGTCTGCGGAACACTCCAAGATCTGTAGACAAGGCTCTGGCTGTCTGTGTAGTACAACTGCACCCCAAGATCTCGCGAACAGTGGTGGCCGACGGAACTTCATCCAGGCACATCTGGGCACATGCCGCACCTGCTGTGTCATCTAGGACTATCTGGAACCATCTGCTTGGAGCATAATACAGGTCGAATGTGCCTCTGGCCAGGCGTCCAATGACACCAAGACGCCACCAATCATGACCACCCTGGTGTCGTGAAAGCGTTGACTAGACAGTGGAATAGCGCTCTGCTATCTTTATTTGTGAGAATAAGTTCTGTTTGTACGCTGGTGATGGACGTGCACGTTGATGGCGTAGACCTGGTTAGCTGTCCTACTCCAGAGGGCATTCGCTCACGATACACAGGACCCAGCCCCGGTTTCACGGTGGTAAGGGTCAGCCTTGTTACCGTTCTTGGTCACATTTGGTGTTTCTGCAGGGCACAGTAAGCAGTGCCCACTAGGTTGCACAGTCTTTTAACACCGTGCTGCTGTCACTTCTTCGACAGGAAAGCAGTGAGCCTGTTTAGCAGGACAATGCACGTCTTAGGGTTGCTGCTGCGCTACGTGCTCTTCGTGTGGTACAACAGCTGTCTTGGCCAGATACATCACCAGATCCCTCGCCAATTGAACATACGCGGAAGAATCGTTAGCGAATTACGAAATGGGACAATATATCGCAGAATGCTATACGGCAGTGTAATGATCGTTTGCATGCGAGCATGCATGCCCTGGTGTCCGCCAGACAGAGATACCCTTCGTACTGATGTGGCTCTTCGGTCACCATTTACTGTGACATGTGTGTTTCATTTGATTTGAATTTATCACATACTCCTACAATGGTGAGCTACCTGTTATTTCACATGTCAATAAAAAGACCTTGAGAGTGTTCCAATTTTTATCTGGCAGTACATTTTCTACATATCTTATGAATGTCAGACCCCACCGAATTTTTCTGTGTGTGAAGGCCAGTGGTAGAAACTAGTGTAGCAGCTGTGATATGTCTTTCAATAACAAGCGGACTGATGTACAAGGAAGGTTTGTGTGCATAATTTATAATTATTTCTTGTAAACTAACTGAAATTTGATCAATTAGTCTCCCGTTGTATTTTTCTGTCTGCATCTGCCACAACTACCATAGGGATTCCGGTACGCTTTCCGCTAATAGATTGCCTGATTCACGAGGAAGGCTGATGTTTATCATTTTCTACCATTACAGTGCTTCCCGTGTTTAGACATGGTGTGACGCTAGTCGTATAAGGGACAGTCATACGATAACGAAACAGAAGGGAGAAAGTACGTAAACCGTTTATTATTTGAAAAGTAGTCAGTATAATATTTATCCCACTGCGAGACAGGACGGTTAATGTCTTCGTGGAAAAATGTTTGCTGCTGCCTACGGAATCATGAATGTACCCAGTTGTGCCCCAGTTGGTTCGAAACAAATAAACTGCCACTAATGTCTTCGTTCAGAGCTCCAAGATCCCCCACATGGGCCTGACCACATGTTGCCAAGGTTGATTCGACTATGCTGCAGAAGTTTTGCTGGGAAGCCATTACACATCGTCCATATAGTCCCGAACCATTCCCATACGATTTCCACAGTTTTGGACCCCTGAAGAAAGACATTCATGGCCGCTTAGAAATGGTGCACGCTTGGGTACAATCATGGTTCCGTAGACAACAATAAACATTATTCGAATAAGGAATTAACCGTCTTCTCTCGTAATGGGGTAAATGCTATGGCAATTGCTATTCTTACAACTAACAATTTCCTTATGTTTATTCTATCGGTTTCGTTTTCATTTCACTGCCTTTGTACATACACCCTGAACGGCTCTCAGACGGTCTGCTAAGGTATGAATTTACCCGAGGTACATATACACTCCTGGAAATTGAAATAAGAACACCGTGAATTCATTGTCCCAGGAAGGGGAAACTTTATTGACACATTCCTGGGGTCAGATACATCACATGATCACACTGACAGAACCACAGGCACATAGACACAGGCAACAGAGCATGCACAATGTCGGCACTAGTACAGTGTATATCCACCTTTCGCAGCAATGCAGGCTGCTATTCTCCCATGGAGACGATCGTAGAGATGCTGGATGTAGTCCTGTGGAACGGCTTGCCATGCCATTTCCACCTGACGCCACAGTTGGACCAGCGTTCGTGCTGGACGTGCAGACCGCGTGAGACGACGCTTCATCCAGTCCGAAACATGCTCAATGGGGGACATATCCGGAGATCTTGCTAGCCAGGTTAGTTGACTTACACCTTCTAGAGCACGTTGGGTGGCACGGGATACATGCGGACGTGCATTGTCCTGTTGGAACAGCAAGTTCCCTTGCCGGTCTAGGAATGGTAGAACGATGGGTTCGATGACGGTTTGGATGTACCGTGCACTATTCAGTGTCCCCTCGACGATCACCAGTGGTGTACGGCCAGTGTAGGAGATCGCTCCCCACACCATGATGCCGGGTGTTGGCCCTGTGTGCCTCGGTCGTATGCAGTCCTGATTGTGGCGCTCACCTGCACGGCGCCAAACACGCATACGACCATCATTGGCACCAAGGCAGAAGCGACTCTCATCGCTGAAGACGACACGTCTCCATTCGTCCCTCCATTCACGCCTGTCGCGACACCACTGGAGGCGGGCTGCACGATGTTGGGGCGTGAGCGGAAGACGGCCTAACGGTGTGCGGGACCGTAGCCCAGCTTCATGGAGACGGTTGCGAATGGTCCTCGCCGATACCCCAGGAGCAACAGTGTCCCTAATTTGCTGGGAAGGGGCGGTGCGGTCCCCTACGGCACTGCATAGGATCCTACGGTCTTGGCGTGCATCCGTGCGTCGCTGCGGTCCGGTCCCAGGTCGACGGGCACGTGCACCTTCCGCCGACCACTGGCGACAACATCGATGTACTGTGGAGACCTCACGCCCCACGTGTTGAGCAATTCGGCGGTACGTCCACCCGGCCTCCCGCGTGCCCACTATACGCCCTCGCTCAACGTCCGTCAACTGCACATACGGTTCACGTCCACGCTGTCGCGGCATGCTACCAGTGTTAAAGACTGCGATGGAGCTCCGTATGCCACGGCAAACTGGCTGACACTGACGGCGGCGGTGCACAAATGCTGCGCAGCTAGCGCCATTCGACGGCCAACACCGCGGTTCCTGGTGTGTCCGCTGTGCCGTGCGTGTGATCATTGCTTGTACAGCCCTCTCGCAGTGTCCGGAGCAAGTATGGTGGGTCTGACACACCGGTGTCAATGTGTTCTTTTTTCCATTTCCAGGAGTGTAGATTCACCGCATGCAACCGGTGAATCTGTACTACACCGACAATATTTCGAAGATTTTTCATGGATGTTTACATGGTATTTTGCTGTCAGGAACTTGCTGTTTGCTGTGGGACCTCACAAAATTATATTGCAGTTGATATCTATGTCTTCTGTTATCCGAATGTGAATGTATGGTGTGAGCAACAACCCTCAGACGAAATCCGCACCCTTATTCTGTGTGTGTTCAGTCTCAGTATGTAGTACTGTCTGTAACAAATACTGAGCGATCCTTTACATATACCGCTCAAGCTGTCGACCACCACGACCACTGTAGAGGGTACAGTGAGTCGGCACGGACTCACCTACACGGTCTGGAATTCCAGAAGCTTAGCATTATTTCTCTGCATGCGGCAGTCGTAGCAAACAGTTACAAGTGAATGAAATTTCCTGGCAGATTGAAAGTGTGTGCCGGACCGAGACTCGAACTTGGGATGTTTGCCTTTCGCGGGCAAGTGCTCTACCGACTGAGCTACCCAGGCACTACTAACGACCCGCCCTCATAGCTTTAATTCCGCCAGTACCTCGTCTCCTATCTGCTGTGAAGACTGGTCGCCAGTCGTGCTCGTCTAGTTCAGTAGCCGGCACGATAGATCAACGTGTTCGATCAGAGAGCTGACTGGTCTCTGTAAAAAAATAAAAAATAAAAAAAAACTGAGAACTGAGCGAACGGATGTCAACGAACTTCAGCGGATGTCTTGTGACGTCCGCTGCGACCAAATCCAACGAACAATGACCAACAAAATGCAAAAAAAAAATAAAAAAAATGTCAGTAGAGCACTTGCCCAAGAGAGGCAAAGGTCCCGAGTTCGAGTTTAGGTCCGGCACACAGTTTTAATCTGCCAAGAAGTTCCGCGTTAGCGCACACTCCGCTGCAGAGTGAAAATCTCATTCTAATTTCATATGTCAACCGGGGTTTGATGAACTAAGTTCCTGACATACCACAGAAATTAGGTGACCGAGATGGTTACCCAACAGCATTGTCGTGACTAATCCATTATTGTCCAAACGAAACGCAATTGTACCGTAATGAGTAGTGGGAGAGCAAAGATTCTTTACGCCAAAATTGTCAGTAAATATCCCTGAACGGCCTCCGAAATTTTTTCGTCGGATCTAACGTTCACCCTGACAATATTCACTTCGAATGTGTCATCACGAAGATGCCTTTAGAGCGGTCATGAAACGTAACTTACCTTAGCTTTCTGAGAAACGTCCCGAAGTGCAGGAAAGAAGCCATTAAATTCGTTTGTTTTACGTTTTTATCAAACATTTCGCTGTGAATTTTTATCCTCAAGGCATGAACCGAGATTAAGGAGAACGTATTGGAAAATAGGAAATTTAGATTAACGACCTACAGTGAAATAGTTTTGATTTCCTTAGAAGCTGGCCTACCAGCAGTCGCACCACGGTACAATACTGTATGCGACTACCATGTCGATCCGCCTTAGCAATAACGGATACGTGAGTCACTTCCATGAAATGAAATGACATCTTCCAAAACTTCTGTAATTGCAATAACGCTCACGTATTACTTTAAATTTCACATTTATTTCTGAGTGTCATTAACTGGGAGCAAGATCTTCTAACGTGATTTTTAGGGTTTCATACCTCAGTGGGTGGAAACGGAGCGCTCAGAGGATCAAACGGCCTTACTATGCTGGTACTGCGAACGGCTGAACGCAAGCGGAAATGAAATGAAATGATTGTATGGCATTTATTGGCAGGGATATCCCCTTCGGGGTTCAGCCGCCGCACTGCAGATCTTTTTAGCTGACGCCACTTTGGCGACTTGCTTGTCAGTGATGATGAAAATGGTGATGAACACAACACCCAGTCCCCTGCCTGGAATCTAACCGAGGCCCCCCTTGCGTGGTAGGCTGTAACGCAAACGCTGCGCTACGGAGCCGGACTAACCCAAGGGGAAACTGCAGCCGTAATATTTCCCGAGAACATGCATGGCATGTATGGTTAAATGATGATGGCTTCCTCTTGGGTAAAATATTCCAGAAGTTAAATAGTCCCACATTCGGATATCCGGGCGGGGACTGCTCATGAGAATGTCGTCATCGGGAGATACAAGACTGGCCCTCTACAGATCGATACTTGTGATGTTAGTTCCGTTACCCGGGCAGGTAGGTTAGAAAATTTAAATAGGGAAATACATAGGTTGAAGTTATATATAGTGGAAATTAGTGAAGTTCGTTGTCAAGAGGAGCAAATTTTCTGGTGAGGTTAATACAGGGTTAAAAATACAAAATCAAGTAGGTTTAAGGCAAGAATGGGTTTAATGACGAATAAGAAAATAGGGATGCGGGAAATGGGAATGCGGGTAAGCTACTATGAACAGCATAGTGACCGCATTATCGTAGCCAGTACACACATAGCAGTACAAGGTTGTATGCCAACTAGCTCCGCAGATGAAAAAATGTACAAGATAAGACATTATTCACATAGTTAAAGGAAACGAAAATTCGTTTGTGATGGGGAACAGCAGACCAGTAGTAGGAAAAGAAGAGGAGCTCCATACTTAACAATCACATATAACCGTTCGCTCGCCAAAAGATCCGTACCCAAAGACTGGAAATTTGCACAGGTCGCACCAATATACATGGAAGGTAGTAGGAGTAATCCACTTAATTACAGGCCCATATCGTTAACGTCGATATGCAGCAGGAATTTGGAACATATACTGTGGTCGAACATAAATAATAACGAATTACCTCGAAGAAAACGGTCTATTGACACCCAGTCAACGTTGGTTTAGAAAACACCATTCTTGTAAAACACAACCACCTCTTTATTCGCATCAAGTGTTGAGTGCTATCGGCAAGGGATTTCAGATCGATTCCGTATTTCTGGATTTCCGGAAAACTTTTGACGCTGTACCACACAAGTGGCTTGTAGTGAAATTGCGTGCTTATCGAATATCGTCTCAGTTATGTGACTGGATTTGTGACTTCCTGTCAGAGAAGTCACAGTTCGTAGTAATTGACGGAAAGTCATCGATTAAGACCGAAGTGATTTCTGGAGTGCCCCAAGATAATAGGCTCTTTTCTGTTCCTTATCTATCTGAGCAGCCGTCTTAGGTTGTCTGCAGATGAAGCTGTCGTTTATCGACTAATAAATTCATCAGAAGATGAAAACAAACTGCAAAACTGTTTAGAAAAGACATTTGAATGGTGCTAAGATTGGCAGTTTGTAACGCCGGAAATGCATATCCTCCTATTTCCATCTATTGTACTATTTTTTTCCTTGCTTTGTTACCTCAAGATATGACATTTCTGTCTCTTTGTATATTGTAATTGTTTTACTGTTTGTATATATATATATTTATACATTTATGTCGATGTATAATTGGTTTGTTTCGTAAATATTATTTGTATTTTTACGCTGGGTCTTGCCTAGGGAAGACTGCTATCGAACGATTTCGTCGATAGGTCGTGTGAAGAATCAAAGTGTGTAGGATCTTTGGTAGTGTTAACTCTGCCGCGTGGAGCGCGGGCTGAGCAGAAGGAGTCTGGCTGGAGTAGCGAGTGGTGCAGGTGTGTAGTGTGACGCTCCCGCGAGTTGCCGCGCTTTCGGGGTTTGGCAGCATGTAATTGCGCTCGACTTGCGATGATAGTTTCTGACATGGTGTCGCGGACGGGAAACATTAACTAGCGCACATCAAGAGCCCGTTTCGTCTGGTGACCGTGTCGAGAAGAAGGCGCGCCAACATTCAGCTTCTGCAACAGCGACGGCCGACAATGAGTGACTGTCGCCACCTCCTCGACCGACGGCTTCAAACATTCAATCAACCGACGAGGAAGACTGGACGCACGTAAAGTTTTAGAACTGTATGGCAGACCTCAGCTTTTCAAACTGTTCCATTTTCGTCACTATAATTACAGCAACTTAGCATGAACTTTTGTTGCTCACTGTCCCAATTGCATTACCAAGCAGAGTCCCTTCCTTTTCCGAAATGTACCCGAGTGTCGTTGAAATTCAAACGCCAGCATTAAAGTAATATAGCTAACTCGTTTTCACTGCTTTAATTTCTAAGTTCAATTATGGCATTAATAGCTGGCTACAATATTCAGATTACACAAGCACGAATTAAGAGTGCGAGCTTTGTTACCGTAATTTACCTTGCCTGTGACTGCAGCTCAGCTTGGTACATACTAAATTTTTTACTATTGTTAGTTGTTCAGAATCATTTAATTCAAGTTCAAAGTTAAATCTCTTCTTTCTAAATTGCGTAGATTCAAGTAGCTTTTGAAATGATTGTTGAGGTAGTCCAAGACTAACCGTATTTTACTGAATTTCGATGTGCTTCAGAAAGAAAGCTCACTACTAACTTCAGTCACTAAATTAACTTTCGATTTTCCGGTTTTATTAATTCTTTTGCTAAATTAAGTCAGGGTGTAGCGAAATTTATTACTTCTGACAAACTTTCAGTTTTCACACTACACGTGTCAACCTTCAGTTGCCACGCTTCTAGTGCTAATTATATGTGTAATAACCTTCCTTTTTCAGTTACTATAGTAATTGTCCTTAGGACTGGCGACCGTGATTTCCCCCAAATCTCAAATACCTAATTACCGCTAGTTAATTGTTAACGTAACGGCTGCACATTTACTTTCTTTATTAACTTTACCCCTTTTCAAAATTAATTTCCACCAGTTTCATTAGCACATTTCCTTTCATTTAGATGTAACCCTTTCCTCCCTCTTTACCGACAGGTTAACTTCGGTGACGATTGCTTTTCCAAAACTCCCATTAGGTACACGCGGTTTCATTTTTCACTGTCATTAAGGTCGGTAAGTGAGGGGGAGGTTACACGTGGCGACCTGGTGACAGGACAATCTTCGGATTTGAGGTTGTTCTGGACACGAATTTTGCATTGTGCAAATCTCGTAACAAAGTACTGGTTACGTACAGGCCGTTACGTCAGCGAGAATAAGTAGTGGGAGTAATCCTAATTATATTTGAGATTTGGCATTTATATTGAAAATTATTAAAATGAGTGAAGGCAACAATTACCAAAATTTGGTAGACTTGGATACGGAACAATCGGTCGAACAGTGGGAAACGCGCACGGCGGTTCCCATTGTTCAGGGGCAGGCGGCTAGCATGAAAGACGCGACCGCCGAAACGCAACAAAGAGCAGAAATGGAATTCCAAACTTTAGAAAATGTTTCGGAATCGGAAGCGAAAATCAAATCTGTACCCCTTGATGATGAATACGGGGGAACATATATAGAGGAACCAGCTACGGTAGTAAAACCGGTAGTCTCCGGGAATTTCACTGATTTATTGAATGTTTTGATTAATGATATCAAGAGTCAATCGGCAGAAATTATAGCTCTGTCTGCCAAGCAAGAAGCTCAGTCTGCCAAGCAAGAAGCTCAGTCTGAAAAAATTGAACGAAAGCTAGACAATCAGAACAAAGCTATTAATGTTATTAACAACAATGTTGGAGTGGTTAATACAAAAGTTGATAAAATCAAAGAAGATATTGTTGTAATTAATACCGAAATCGGTAATCTTAAACAGGAAATGATAGGCGTTCAGGCGGAAATCGCGAGCATAAATACTCGTTTTGATTCCGAAATTAGCAGAATCGAGAAAAGTGTAGGAGAAGCAGTTGCTCCGATCATCGAGAATAAGGTGAAGGATCAAATTCAATTAGTGAAAAAAGAGGATCAACAGAAGGTGGAAACTTTAAAGGCTTTAGTGTCCGAAGTAGACACTAAAGTGAGGGAGCAGGCTATTACCTGCGAAGAGAAAAAGAGGGAAGTGGAAACGCTTGCGACAACCACTTGCCAAGTAATTACGAGAGTGTCGGAATTAGAAAAGAAACTTGACGAAAAACAGAGCTATGTGCCAATCTGTGCACATAGTTCGGAATTGTTGACGAAAGAGGAGCGGTTCGACCCCTTGAAAAAAGGCGGTATACACGCGACGGATTTCATTAAAAATTGTGAAAGAGTTTTACCCAGATCATGGACTAATGAGAGAAAAATTAATGCGGTTATTGATGTGCTGGCTGGTGATGCCAAGCGTTGGGGCTTAAACCTCAACATTATGAACCTGACTTTTGACGAGTTTAAAAATTTGTTTCTGGCTGAATACTGGTCAGAGCAAAAACAGCAAAGTGTCTGGCGCGAATTTGTCGTATCGAGGCCTTTCGATGCGAATTCGCGCGGTTTGATGAGGGAGTTTTGTGAGGGCTGGATCCGCAAGTTGGAATATTTGCGTGATCGCCGCACGGAATCCGAAATAATCTGGGAACTCTACAAGAAGCTTCCAGATGATACAAAACGCTACGTAGGAAGCAATTACAGGACAATCAATGATTTCCTGGAAAGAGTTGAGGACGAGGACAATTGGCGCAATAATCGCGACAGTGGTAGAGGCCGTGGTAACAACAACGGGTACCACCCCAACCATAACAACGATAACCATGGGAATAATGCATACCGCAGCAATAACAATAATGGTTCGGACCGTAATAACAATCGGTACAATGCAAATAATAACAGGAATGACAGAAACCAGTATCATACTAACGTGATACGGGCTTCACAGAATAGTAATAACGCCAGAGGGTGTGATCAGCCGCCTCAGCAGCATCCGGGGAGCGTATCTGCTGGGACGAGACAGGGAAACCATTAGCCGCGCCGGTGAGGGGCCGAGCGGGCTTGGAGAAATTTTGGCGGCCCAATAACAGGAGAAAACCCAGGTGCCGCCGTTATGAAAATTCCGTGTGGAATAATCAACGGCGGGAGAGTGTGCAAGTGTTAGGAGAAAGGAGTGCGCCCACAAGTAGTAGATCAGCTGTATACATGGCAGTAGGAAGTACATTCACTGTCAGTGAGAACAATTTAAGTAGTGTTCCGGAAATTGATTATAAAGTGGCAGCTGTAATACCCACATCGGAACTGGAGATTGAGTTTAAGAATTATAAGAATGATTCGCAATTCTTGAGAGAAGATCAGATGTCGGATAAAACGTCCGTCATCGAGCGAGGTAATGCAGAGAGGGATGAGGTCTGGTTAAGGCAGTTCGGTCGCTTATACGACGAACTAAGAGATTATGGGGGTCCGTATGAGAGAAGTGTTTATGGGGAGCGCGTGCAGGATTTGCCGCGTCTCGTCCCGCAGGAAGATAGTGTTTGTGAAGTGATAGAAAGTTCTGGCCCTAACCAGCAGACTTTACCAGAAATAGTTAATGTTAATGGGGAGCACGAGCAAGATTCGTCGTGTTTCGTCCCGCAAGGGTTGGATGTTGAAGTAGTAACGGAAAGTTCTGGCCCTAACCGGCAGACTTTATCGAAAGTTATAGTGGTAGAAGTAGCCGACCCATCCGACGCAAACCTCCAGTTTAAACATTGCGAGACTATTAAGGAGAAAGACTGCGAAAATTTTAGTGATAGCCGGACACGATTGGTAGAAAAGCACATAGATTACAGCGTGTATGAGGTTAGAGCTGACATTATACGGTCAGACGATAACAGTGTGGGTTGCGCAGATCTAGAGGAAGTAATTGCAGATACTACTGGGCACATTTCTCCAGGTAGATTGGCAGATGAGATCAATCTGACTAAAGAGGAATCAACGAAGGTGACAATTAGTGAATTGATGGCAAAGCAACACTCACTAATTGACGAGTTAGAGGAAAAGGTTTCGGTATTGGAGGCGAAGCTACAGACTAAGCCTCAGGACAAACGTGTTGAAATTAAAACTGTATGTGAACAGAGGCTGAAAAAGCCGCCAGATAAGCCGGATTTAGGATCAAAGCCGGATGGTTTTTTCTGGAATGACCTGGATGTAGACGAGGATTTATTGTGGGAAAATAAATAAACAGTCGAGGACAAGTGTAGACAGATAGTAGTGTCTGTTAATATGCACGACCTACAACTAAACGTGTTGATTGACACCGGTGCAGAATTGAGTGATGTATCTGGGAAAATATTTGAGTTACTGAAAGACAGACCCGGCATCGTAGTTATGCCAGTAACAGGAGTGAAAATTATCGGTGCTACTGGGAAGGCCAGTAAACCGGTCACAAAACAGATTTTTGTCAACTTCGAGATATGTGGGGCACGATTTCAACAAGAGTTTGTCGTCGTGCCAGACTTGACTACGGAAGTAATTATCGGGTTAGATTGGCTATTAAAGTACCGTGCAGTGATTAATTGCGAAAGCAAAACTTTGACATGTATGTCACTAGATAAAACGATAGTAGTTAGCTTTGACGAGGCAGGAGACGATGTGCATAGGCAATACCAGCCTATACACATTGTTAACTGGCCGGATGACATTGACGTAGGAATGAATTTGAACTGCCGTAACGTGAGGAATCTCGGCATTGACAAAAGTGTAGAAAGTGAATTGGAAGAGATAATCAAATTCCCTCCACGGATTGACATTAGTATTGGTGTGAAAAAAGATCGTTTGCGAGCAGTAATGAAGCTAAGAGCCGATGCTCGCATACGTCGTCATGACGCTAAAGCGCGTTTTGCTAAGTTTGCAATCGGAGACTTAGTACTTGTAAAAGCTCATGAGAAATCGAGCGAGATAGACAATGAAATCTCTAAATTTAAGTTTGTTTATAATGGACCATATAAAGTCATTGGTATACCTCACACAAATGCTTATTGCTTAGAGTATCCAAGCTCTGGAAAAGATTAGGTATACGGAATATTGTAGACTTGAAATTGTACCAACCTAGGAACGATTAATACCACACAATGGGTAATTTGTACAGTATGTAAATATAGAGTGTAAGATTTAAGGATGTGCCATGTTACGATGCTTTTGCCTGACCTAGAGGTCATTAAAGAAGTTGTAATTAATAAGTAATTAATTTTGACTAAATGATTTAAGAGTAACTGATTAGTAATCATCTGAAAAATCCAAGCTGCTAGTTTAAGTTTTCAGCTGAGTCACAGTAGATTAAGGAATGTAAATATGATTTTGTAACTTTCTGTAATATTTCATGAATGTGTGTTTTTATTAGTCATTGCCAATGTACTTAGACGCTGTTTTAAGTTTCAGGCTAGTACATGCGTGTGATGATGGACAGTGTTGAGTTATCCACTGTGATAGTATTAAGGGACTCCTTGAGATTACTCGGGAGTGAGTTTTTCCTAAAGAATTCAGTGAAACGGACGTTCTGGAAATGCCGTTACACAGGCGAGTGAGATCAAGCGTGCCGCACAGGCGGGCGCAACAATACTAGCGAGGCGCTATCGGCATTCTTTGTACTTGGGGGTACGAAAGGCGGAATTGTTTTTTCTTCCTGGACAGCTGATGTGAACGAATTCTGTTGTCAATATTTATGTTTTTGCCGATCTGCTGTATATTATTTTCTTGTTTAGCGTTAAGTACACACTCATGACGAGAATATTAATTATGAAAAGTTTGTATAAAATACGTATTCTATGTAATTAATTATTAGTTTGCGTATTTTGATATACCTGTCTTTTATGACCATGTACTCTGATTAATTTTGCAAATAGTATTCCATTTCTTATAGTGTTACGAATTTTAATGATTTTTGGAATAGCTAAACCATTTTCTATGAATTTTGATATGTTGTCAACCTGTTTTATTTTGTGCAAGATGACAGAGTGGAATAAGATTAGGAGTGCCTCCACTCAATTATTATTGTATAAAAATTGGTTTATGAATAATTAGACGAATGCTAAATTTTTTTGATGTTTTGAGCATATGCATTTCCGCTGTTTCTTTTTTGGGACATTTTCTGAGTCTGTTTACGTTACACGAACATCCTCAGACAATGTGGGGCACGTGTAACGCCGGATATGCATATCCTCCTATTTCCATCTATTGTACTATTTTTTTTCCTTGCTTTGTTACCTCAAGATATGACATTTCTGTCTCTTTGTATATTGTAATTGTTTTACTGTTTGTATATATATATTTATACATTTATGTCGATGTATAATTGGTTTGTTTCGTAAATATCATTTGTATTTTTACGCTGGGTCTTGCCTAGGGAAGACTGCTATCGAACGATTTCGTCGATAGGTCGTGTGAAGAATCAAAGTGTGTAGGATCTTTGGTAGTGTTAACTCTGCCGCGTGGAGCGCGGGCTGAGCAGAAGGAGTCTGGCTGGAGTAGCGAGTGGTGCAGGTGTGTTGTGTGACGCTCCCGCGAGTTGCCGCGCTTTCGGGGTTTGGCAGCATGTAATTGCGCTCGACTTGCGATGATAGTTTCTGACATGGTGTCGCGGACGGGAAACATTAACTAGCGCACATCAAGAGCCCGTTTCGTCTGGTGACTGTGTCGAGAAGAAGGCGCGCCAACATCCAGCTTCTGCAACAGCAACGGCCAACAATGAGTGACTGTCGCCACCTCCTCGACCGACGGCTTCAAACCTTCAATCAACCGACGAGGAAGACTGGACGCACGTAAAGTTTTAGAACTGTATGGCAGACCTCAGCTTTTCAAACTGTTCCATTTTCGTCACTATAATTACAGCAACTTAGCATGAACTTTTGTTGCTCACTGTCCCAATTGCATTACCAAGCAGAGTCCCTTCCTTTTCCGAAATGTACCCGAGTGTCGTTGAAATTCAAACGCCAGCATTAAAGTAATATAGCTAACTCGTTTTCACTGCTTTAATTTCAAAGTTCAATTATGGCATTAATAGCTGGCTACAATATTCAGATTACACAAGCACGAATTAAGAGTGCGAGCTTTGTTACCGTAATTTAGCTTGCCTGTGACTGCAGCTCAGCTTGGTACGTACTAAATTTTACTATTGTTAATTGTTCAGAATCATTTAATTCAAGTTCAAAGTTAAATCTCTTCTTTCTAAATTGCGTAGATTCAAGTAGCTTTTGAAATGATTGTTGAGGTAGTCCAAGACTAACCGTATTTTACTGAATTTCGATGTGCTTCAGAAAGAAAGCTCACTACTAACTTCAGTCACTAAATTAACTTTCGATTTTCCGGTTTTATTAATTCTTTTGCTAAATTAAGTCAGGGTGTAGCGAAATTTATTACTTCTGACAAACTTTCAGTTTTCACACTACACGTGTCAACCTTCAGTTGCCACGCTTCTAGTGCTAATTATATGTGTAATAACCTTTCTTTTTCAGTTACTATAGTAATTGTCCTTAGGACTGGCGACCGTGATTTCCCCCAAATCTCAAATACCTAATTGCCGCTAGTTAATTGTTAATGTAACGGCTGCACATTTACTTTCTTTATTAACTTTACCCCTTTTCAAAATTAATTTCCACCAGTTTCATTAGCACATTTCCTTTCATTTAGATGTAACCCTTTCCTCCCTCTTTACCGACAGGTTAACTTCGGTGACGATTGCTTTTCCAAAACTCCCATTAGGTACACGTGGTTTCATTTTTCACTGTCTTTAAGGTCGGTAAGTGAGGCTGAGGTTACAAGTTGACTGTAAATAACGAAATGTGTGAGGTCATCCACATGTGCGATAAAAGGAATTATTTAAACTTCAGTTACACGATAAATCTGTCTAATCTAAAAGCTAGTGGTCTCGCGGTAACGTTCTCGCTTCCGGAGGACGGGGTCCCGGGTTCGATTCCCGGCGGGGTCAGGGATTTTTCCTGCCTCGAGATGACTGGATGTTGTCGTCTTCATCATCATCATTCATCCCCATTACGGTCGGAGGAAGGCAATGGCAAACCCACCTCCACTAGGACCTTGCCTAGTAAGGCGGCACGGGTCTCCCGCGTCGCTCCCCTACACTCTGTAAAGGAGTATGGGACTCATCATCATCATCAATCTAAAAGCCGTAAATTCAACTAAATAGCTAGGAATAACAATTACGAACAACTTAAATAGGAAGGAACACACAAAAAATGTTGTGGGGAAGGCTAACCAAGGACTGCGTTTTATTATGGCAGACACTTAGAAATAAAAAAAATGGTTCAAATGGCTCTGAGCACTATGGGACTTAACATCTATGGTCATCAGTCCCCTAGAACATAGAACTACATAAACCTAACTAACCTAAGAACATCACACACATCCATTCCCGAGGGAGGATTCGAACCTGCGACCGTAGCGGTCACGCGGTTCCAAACTGATGCGTCTAGAACCGCACGGCCACACCGGCCGGTCAGGATTTGGGTTGGACATCATTAAAGAAAGGCGTTTCTCGTTCCGACCGAACCTTCTCACGAAATTCCAGTCACCCACTTTCTCCTCCGAATGCGGAAATATTTATTTGTCACCGACCTAGAAAGGGAGAAACGATCACCACGACAAAATAAGGCAAATCAGAGCTCGTACGGAAATATATATGCGTTCGTTCTTTTCACGCGCTATACGCGATTGGAAGAATAGAGAATTGTGAATGCTCTGCCAGGCACTTAAATGTGATTTGCAGATTATCCATGTAGATGTAGATGTAGTAAGTGAATATAGAGTCAGGGAACGGAATAAAAGAGGAAATTTGTTTCGCAGAAAGATTCACAAAAGACGTTTGTGTACGTAGAAGAGACATAGAGACAACGGAAGGTTTCACATTGATTATATAATAGTAAGACAGAGAGTTAGCCCAATTTTAGGTTGTGGCACTTTTACAGGGGCAAAAGTGGACACTGACCACAATTTATTGGTTGTGAACTGTAGATTAGAAATGAAGAACTCAAAAAAATGGTAGTAAATTAAGGAGGTGGGACCTATATAATTGAGAGAATCAGAGGCTACTGAGAGTTTCAGAGGCAGCATTAGGCAACGGTCGACTCTGACAGTGGTAAGGAATACAGCATAAGACGAATGGGTACCTTTAAGAGATGAAATGCTGAAGGCAGCAGAGGATCAAATAAGTAAAAAGACAAGGCCTTGTAGAAAACCTTGTGTAACAAGAGATATAGAATTTAAGTAATGTAAGGAGAAAGCATAAAAAGGGCAGAAAATGAAGCAGGAGAAATGGAATATAAACATAAATCGCATTGATAGAAAGTGCAAAACGGCTAAGCGAAAAGGCTAGAGAACAAATGTAAAGATTTAAAAGGAAATTTCACTAGGGGATAGATAGATACCGCGTACAGGGAAATTAAGGGGATCTTTGGGGAAAAGAGAAGCAGTTGTCTGAATATCAAGTGCTCTGATGGAAAACCAGTTCCATGAAAAGAAGGGAAAGCTGGAAAGTTGAAGTTGCGGTACTGGTAGTTACCAGGTCGGCCGCATTTTCAAATACGCGCGCTGCCAGTTGCACCACCGCGTTTCTTACAGCCGCCTACCGCGGCACATGAGGGCGCTGCCACAAAGGATTACGTCGCTGACCTGTGAGACACAAGCACCTCCTAACACTCATGCACTGATCCCATTGAATAACATTTACAGACTTCCATATAGGCCAGGGTTTAACATATTCTGAATAGACATTGACTGAAGAGCGACAGAGTTATAAATCTTTTCTATCTGTACATGATTTCTACATTGAAATCTACTGTTAGCAACTGACGCCGCATATACAGCCACAAACTTAGGTACTATTTTTCTGTTTGATATTATATACAAAATATATTAATGTCTGTATTCTGTGTTCTTTAACAGTATCTTTTCCTCGCTTCTGTACCCTCTAAATAACCGCACAGACTGCAAGGAAGTTGTAACAAAGAGAACAGATGGGCGGTCTACACAAGGTAGATGAAGGAAATATTAAAGAAAATGAAGAGGATGTAGGTGAAGAAGAGATAAGAGTTGCGATACTGTAAGAATAATTACACAGATAGTTGAAATGTCTACCTCGAAACAAGGCCACAGATATAGTTAAATACATGATATTTCAAACTTCCTGGCACATTAACGAGTTCGAGTCTCGGTCCGGCACACAATTTTAATCTGCCAGGAAGTTTCATATCAGCGCACACTCTTCTGCAGAGTGAAAATCTCATTCTGGAAACATCCCCCAGGCTGTGGCTAAGCCATGTCTCCGCAATATCCCTTCTTTCAGGAATGCTAGGTCTGCAGGGTTGGCAGTAGAGCTTCTGTAAAGTTTTGAAGGTAGGAGACGAGATACTGGCAGAAGTAAAGCTGTGAGGACGGAGCGTGAGTCCTGCTTGGGTAGCTTAGTTGGTAGAGCACTTGCCCGCGAAAGGCAAAGGTCCCGAATTCGAGTCTCGGTCCGGCACACAATTTTAATCTGCCAGGAAGTTTCATATCAGCGCACACTCCGCTGCAGAGTGAAAATATCATTCTAGATGATATTCCGTCAGAACTACTGTTATCATTGGGAGAAGCAGCCACGATAAATCTTTTCCAGGAAGTGTGCAACATCTATGAGATAGGCGAAATAGTCTCAGATTTCAAGAAGAATGTAGTAGTTCAATTCCAAAGAAAGCAGTTGCTATCAGTTTAATAAGTCAAGGTTGCAAAATAATGACAGGAAATACTTACGGAAGGCTGGAAAACTTAGCAGATGCCGACGTCGGGGAAGATCAGTTTGGATTCAGAAGAAATGTAGGAACACGCGAGGCGATACTGACGTGACGAGTTAGAAGATAGTTTAAAAAACAGGAAACCTACATTTACAGCATTTGTAGGTTCATAGGAAGCTTTTGACAATGATGAGCGGACTACCCTCTTTGAAATTATGAAGGTAGCGGCGGTTACGCTGTTTACAACTTGTGCAGAGACCTCATGGCAGTTATAAACTGCCGAGGGGCATGAACGAGAAGTAATGGCTGCGAATGGAGCGAGACAGGGTTGTAGCCTACCCACCATGTGATTCAATCTGTACATTGAACAAGCGGTGAAGGAAACCAAAGAAAATTTTGGAGTAGGAATTAAAGCTCAGGGATTAGAAAGAAAAAGTTTCAGGTTTGCCTGTGTCATTGTAAATCTATCAGAGACAGCAAAGGCGTTGGAAGAACAGTTAAACGGAATGTAGGGTGTCTTTAAATAAGGATATATAAGACAGACATCAACAAAAACATAACAACTATAATGGAATGTAGTCGAAATAAATCAGGTGATTCTACTGGAACTAGCACAGGAAACAAGACATTTAAAGTAATAAATGAGGTTTGCTATATGGGCAGCAAAATAGTTAAAGAAGGGCGATATAGAGAGGATATAAAATGCAGATAGGCAATGGCAAAAAAAAAGGGTTTCTGAAGGAGAGAAATTTGTTAACGTCATTGAATGTAGATTTCAGTGCTAGGAAGTCTTTTCTGATAGATTTGTCTGGACAGGGACGTAGCCAGGATTTAGTCAAAACGGGTTGGGGAATACGATTTGTTAATAAGAGAAACACAAAAAAGGTTCATGTTTTCATTTATACTGTAAACATACTTATTCATTTCTTTAAATTCTAATTGCATGATTTACTCTGCAGAGGTCTTCATACAGAAAGTATTGGGTCTACAAAATGAAGCATGAAAAACTTTTTGGAAATGAGTTGTTGTTGTTGTGGTCATCAATCCTGAGATTGCTTTGATGCGGCTTTCCATGATACTCTATCCTGTGCAAGCTTCTTCATCTCCCAGTACCTACTGCAGCCTACGTCCTTCAGAATCTGCTTAGTGTATTCACCTCTTGGTCTCCCTCCACGATTTTTACCCTCCACCCTGCCTTCCAATTCTAAATTGGTGATCCCTTGGAGCCTCAGAACATGGCCTACCAACCGATCCCTGCTTCTAGTCAAGTTGTGCCACAAGCTCCTCTTCTCCCCAATTCTATTCAGTACCTCCTCATTAGTTATGTGATCTACCCATCTAATCTTCAGCAATCTTTTGTAACACCACATTTCGAAAGCTTCTATTCTCTTCTTGTCCAACCCTATTTATTATCCATGTTTCACTTCCATACATGGCTACACTCCATACAATTACTTTCAGAAACGACTTCCTGGCACTTAAATCTATACTTAAAGTTAACAAATTTCTCTTCTTGAGAAACGCTTTCCTTGCCATTGTCAGTCTACATTTTATATCCTTTCTACTTCGCCCATCATCAGTTATTCTGCTCCCCAAATAGCAAATCTTCTTTACTGCTTTAAGTATCTCATTTCCTAATCTAATTCCCTCAGCATCACTCGACTTAATTCGACTACATTCTATTATCCTCGTTTTGCTGTTGTTGATGTTCATCTTATATCTTCCTTTCAAGACACTGTCCATTCCGTTCAACTGCTCCTCCAAGTCCTATGCTGTCTCTGACAGAATTACAATGTCATCGGCGAACCTTGAAGTTTTTATTTCTTCTCCTTGTTTTTTATACCTACTCCGAAATTTTCTTTTGTTTCCTTTACTGCTTGATCAATATACACATTGAATAACATCGGGGAGAGGCTACAACCCTGTCTCACTCCCTTCCCAACCACTGCTTCCCTTTCATGTCCCTCGACTCTTAAAACAGCCATCTGGTTTCTGTACAAATTGTAAATAGCCTTTCGCTCCATGTATTTTGCACCTGCCACCTTCAGAATTTGAAAGAGAGTATTCCAGTATGTAAGGATATAGAGGCTTGTCTCACTAGGGGTAAGATAGATACTGCCTACAGGAAAATTAAAGAGACCTTTGGAGAGAAGAGAACCACTTGTATGAATATCAAGAGCTCAGATGGCAACCCAGTTCTAAGCAAAGAAGGGAAGGCAGAAAGGTGGAAGGAGTATATAGAGGGTTTATACAAGGGCGATGTACTCGAGGGCAATATTATGGAAATGGAAGAGGATGTAGATGAAGACGAAATGGGAGATAAGATATTGCGTGAAGAGTTTGACAGACCACTGAAAGACCTGAGTCGAAACAATGCCCCGGGAGTAGACAACAATCCATTTGAATTACTGATGGCCTCGGGAGAGCCAGTCATGACAAAACTCTACTATCTGGTGAGCACGATGTATGAGACAGGCGAAATACCCTCAGACTTCAAGAAGAATATAATAATTCCAATCTCAAAGAATGCAGGTGTTGGCAGATGTGAAAATTACCGAACTATCAGATTAGTAAGTCACAGGTGCAAAATACTAACGCGAATTGTTAACAGACGAATGGAAAAACTGGTAGAAGCCGACCTCAGGGAAGATCAGTTTGGATTCCGTAGAAATGTTGGAACACGTGTGGCAATACTGACCTTACGACTTATCTTAGAAGAAAGATTAAGAAAAGGCAAACCTACATTTCTAGCATTTGTAGACTTAGAGAAAGCTTTTGACAATGTTAACTGGAATACTCTCTTTCAAATTCTGAAGGTGGCAGGGGTAAAATACAGGGAGCGAAAGGCTATTTACAGTTTGTACAGAAACCAGATGGCAGTTATAAGAGTCGAGGGGCATGAAAGGGAAGCAGTGGTTGGGAAAGAAGTAAAACAGGGTTGTAGCCTCTCCCCGATGTTATTCAATCTGTATATTGAGCAAGCAGTAAAGGAAACAAAAGAAAAATTCGGAGTAGGTATTAAAATTCATAGAGAAGCAGTAAAAACTTTGAGGTTCGCCGATGACATTGTAATTCTGTCAGAGACAGCAAAGGACTTGGAAGAGCAGTTGAATGGAATGGACAGTGTCTTGAAAGGAGGATATAAGATGAACATCAACAAAAGCAAAACGAGGATAATGGAATGTAGTCAAATTAAGTCAGGTGATGCTGGGGGAATTAGATTAGGAAATGAGACACTTAAAGTAGTAAAGGAGTTTTGCTATTTAGGGAGTAAAATAACCGATGATGGTTGAAGTAGAGAGGATATAAAATGTAGACCGGCAATGGCAAGGAAAGCGTTTCTCAAGAAGAGGCATTTGTTAACATCGAGTATAGATTTAAGTGACAGGAAGTCGTTTCTGAAAGTATTTGTATGGAGTGTAGCCATGTATGGAAGTGAAACATGGACGATAACTAGTTTGGACAAGAAGAGAATAGAAGGCTTCGAAATGTGGTGCTACAGAAGAATGCTGAAGATTAGATGGGTAGATCACATAACTAATGAGGAAGTATTGAATAGGATTGGGGAGAAGAGAAGTTTGTGGCACAACTTGACCAGAAGAAGGGATCGGTTGGTAGGACATGTTTTGAGGCATCAAGGGTTCACAAATTTAGCATTGGAGGGCAGTGTGGAGGGTAAAAATCGTAGAGGGAGACCAAGAGATGAATACACTAAGCAGATTCAGAAGGATGTAGGTTGCAGTAGATACTGGGAGATGAAGAAGCTTGCACAGGATACAGTAGCATGGAGAGCTGCATCAAACCAGTCTCAGGACTGAAGACCACAACAACCACAACAACAACATATTCTAGTCAACATCGTCAAAAGCTTTCTCTAAGTCTACAAATGCTAGAAATTTAGGTTTGCCTTTCCTTAATCTTTCTTCTAAGATAAGTCATAGGGTCAGTATTTCCTCACGTATTCCAACATTTCTATGGAATCCAAACTGATCTTCCCCGAGGTTGGCTTCTACCAGTTTTTCCATTCGTCTGTAAAGAATTCGTGTTAGTATTTTGCAGCTGTGACTTATTAAACTGATAGTTCGGTAATCTTCACATCTGTCAACACCTGCTTTCTGTGGGATTGGAATTATTACATTCTTCTTGAAGTCTGAGGGTATTTCGCCTGTCTCATACATCTTGCTCACCAGATCGTTTTGTCCGGACTGGCTCTCCTAAGGCTGTCAGTAGTTTCAATGGAATGTTGTCTACTCCCAGGGCCTTGTTTCGACTTAGGTCTTTCAATGCTCTGTTAAACTCTTCACGCAGTATGATATCTCCCATTCCATCTTCATCTACATCCTCTTCCATTTCTATAACATTGCCCTCTAATACCTAGCCCTTGTATAGACCCTCTGTATACTCCTTCCACCTTTCTGCGTTCCCTTAATTGCTTAGAACTGGGTTTCCATCTGAGCTCTTGATATTGTTATGATGTTATTATTACGATGACTATGTGTATTATGCTGTTGCGGTATGTTTATGATCAATAAGCTGATGCTATATGAGTTATTTGATTATGCTACGTATCTGTTATGATGAAATATTGAAGAAGTGTCGACGAATAAGGTAAGGAGTAATGAGTAGTGGTTAGGGACTATGATTTGGGGAAACGTTTGTTGGAAACCAAGAATTGTACTTTAAGAGTTATGAAATGTGTGTAAATGCGTGAATGTATCACAATGCCGGCGAAAATTTTTTGAACACTGCTAAATTCATAAGATTTTGTTTCTACACATTTGCAATGCAAATTCTCGACCCGTGAAATTTTGTAGATGAGACTGTTACTGTAGCGGAAACTGCTGTCGTAAATATTTCCGTAAGAAAGTTAAGTGACCACCTGCACGTAATGCGTCGTGGGCACCCCAGCTGTGTCAGATGCCTGGAGAAGAAGCCATTAGTGAGTGCCTTTTCAGAGGCACAGGTAGAAAAAAAAGGGAGGCTATTATCCTTGCTATTGACATTCCTTTGTAGAAAGCATTGCAAATACGACAAACTCAGACTTGAAAACATATGATTACACTGTGAAGCTCTTAATTTATGATATTTACTGAAATGCCTAATGAAATGATGAGAAACAATTTTCATTTATTGTCTTTCTAGTTGAGAGATTCTTTTGCCTTTGTAGACGACATTTGCCCAGTGAATGACGTTTCATCCATTGCTCTATATAGGCTATATATATTTGCTCATTTCTTTAATATCTAGTTTCAAGCTGCACTGCAGCAATGGTTAAAATAAAATTTTATAGATGTACTAATATAAATATTTTACGCCTACCGATCCAGTAAATAATTTTATGATCTATTCAAAAAAACGAAGGAGCATAAAGACATTTTCCTTCTCATGAATTGCATACGGAATATTCTTTTCAACTACTTGGTAATATTTTTGGTAGAATAACTTCTTGTGGTGCACCACTTTAATTACATAGACATTAAGATGTGAATATACATTTCCCTTATCTGCAGTGTTGTCTTTAGTGTAATATTTTTCTGCTTGTGCTTTGTCATGTTTAGGTATAAGTTATAGCATTTGCTGCTGCTGTTTGCCAGGCATAGTGTTACTGAATTTGACTTGGTATTACGTTGTTCAGCCAGTTTTACTATGGATTTATTTTTCTTGTTTGCTGCACACTGCCATATATTAGTTGTAATATTGCAATTGCTTTGCCAATGTAAATTTTTTGTCATTGCTGTTTGTGCTAATTATTTTGTGCTGCTGCATTGCCTCGTCCCTTAGTTTAGCATCTGAGCTCAGTAGATTTAAGTTAGCATAAGAGGGGGTAGACTATATAAGAAACTAACTATGATGGATTGAAGGAAATGCATTGAGAAGCTATAAGAAAATGGTTTGGCCAAAAAAGTAGTGTACAGTGGAGAAAAACTATTTTTGAAAGAGGATATGAACACAATACAGAAAGCATGCTTAGATAGCATTTTTTTGGTGGAAACAAATGTTGAAATAAGAAAAAAAAGATCTATGGAATGAAGTATTGGGTTGGACTGCAGTACCAAATGTTACACTGAAAACGAACCCTGTCCTTTCCTTTTGTGTTATCCCACTATGTGTTTGTGTACTCTTGTGTATTTGTTTTCTTCCTGTCTCTGTGTACTGTTTCATTGAATTTTTTTTCACTTCTAATACTAAGCTACATTCACTATGATGAGGAATGCTGTTATCCTCAAATATAACTGGCATTAATAATATGTTATTTACTTTTTAAAGATGCTTAGACATTATTTATTCTGTTTTGTTTTAATGCTCATGTGTGAAGTTGATATTTCAAATTTTTACTGATCTTTTATGTATCTACTTATCTCATAATTCCTGTTACACTGATGTATATGTTTATTTCTATTATTTTGTAAAGCCTGTATTACTACAAATGTTATTATGTTTTTAATGATGTATTTTATACCTTTGTTATTGTATTCTTATGTTATAAAATTGTAATTGACAGCAGTTCATCAAATTAAGTAACTTGTAAGTTCCATTTCACTGCACACGTTTCTGTTGGTCATAGTATATGGACAATATGTGAGAAGTAGGGACTGTTAGTGTTTGCACGTGTGTTGATAATTCAGCAAGAGACTGGATAACAGCATTGCTGGTTCTAAGGACAATTCCAAAAACTTTGTGAGTGCACAAGTGGTGGTTTCTGGACTTGCTATATTCTCTGCAAGACTCTTCGATGGTGATTGTGCACCTGCACAGTCGCAACAGATGGATGCTAGCTATCTCTACAAGGACTGAAGTGGGTCTGCACCTTTGATGACCCACCAATACCATTATTTCTGCAAGGACTACAGTGGGTCTGCACCTCTGGTGGCCCACCAATACCGTAATCTCTACCAGGACTACAGTGGGTCTGCTCTGTGATGACCTACCTACCAACTTCAAAACGTCGAATGACTCTGCTGTGGGTTTGCTCTGTTGTGGCCCATTACTGTCTGCATGTCAAGAGTCAGCACTGTCTCTCCATTGGAAGGACTACACTACTTCTTCAGAACTGCATGGAAATCCACTACTTCCATGTGCATTGTCTTTTACTGCTCAGACTTTGAGAAAAGAGACGGCAGTTTTACTGTGATGAATGATCAGGACTGTCTTTATGGACTGTGAGAAAATTTTAGCTTTTGACCAACATTGTATTAATAAGTGTGTGCATTTGATATCTTTGTTATTGTAATTATAAAAAATTTTATCAAATCATTATTGGCCACTGCCCAAAACAATTTGTAAAATTTTTTGTGGGGAGCATGGGGGCTATGTAAGTAGGCTGTTTATATTTTCTTATTGGCAACGTTACGTAGCGCTCTGTATGAAAATCACTAGCTGTGCTGTGTGCAGTCTGTGGCTAGTTAGCATTGTTGTCTGCCTTGTAGTGTTGGGCAGCTGGATGTGAACAGCACGTAGCGTTGCGCAGTTGGAGGTGAGCCGCCAGCAGTGGTGGATGTGGGGGACAAATGGCAGTGTTTTGAAATGTGTAAGACTGGATGTCATGAACTGCTATATATTTTATGACTTTTGATGACTATTAAGGTAAATATATTGTTTGTTCTCTATTAAAATCTTTCATTTGCTAACTATGCCTATCAGTAATTAGTGCCTTCCGTAGTTTGAATATTTTATTTAGCTGGCAGTAGTGGCGCTCGCTGTATTGCAGTAGTTCGAGTAATGAAGATTTTTGTGAGGTAAGTGATTTGTGAAAGGTATAGGTTAATGTTAGTCAGGGCCATTCTTTTGTAGGGATTATTGAAAGTCAGATTGCGTTGCGCTAAAAATATTGTGTGTCACTTTAGTGAATGTTTGAGTACGTTCAGTTTTGCTCATCTGTTTGAAAAGCAAATAATGTCAGAGGTTTATCAGCACGGTAATTCTAAAATTGTTCTAAGGGGACGTTTCACTACTAGCCCTCGTCTTTTTACGTACTTGATCCTCTGCTGCCTTCACTACTTCATCCCTCAATGCTACCCATTCTTCTTCTACTGTATTCATTCCATCCATTGTTGTTAATTGTTCCCTTGTGCTCTGCCTGAAACTCTGTACAACCTCTGGTTTAGTCAGTTTATGCAGGTCCCATCTCCTTAGATTCCCACCTTTTTGCAGTTTCTTCAGTTTTAATCTGCA
The DNA here is from genome assembly GCF_023864275.1 of Schistocerca cancellata. NCBI lineage: Eukaryota > Metazoa > Arthropoda > Insecta > Orthoptera > Acrididae > Schistocerca > Schistocerca cancellata. The sequence goes on along the minus strand of NC_064632.1, from coordinate 21,038,526 downwards.
GTTCATAACCAATAGATTTGGTCAGAGTCCACATCTGCCCCTGGAAATACCTTACAATTTAAAACCTGTTTCCTAAATCTCTGTCTTACCATTATATAATCTATCTGAAACCTGTCAGTATCTCGAGGCTTCTTCCATGTATACAACCTTCTTTTATGACTCTTGAACCAAGTGTTAGCTATGATTAAGTTGTGCTCTGTACAAAATTCCACCAGGCGGCTTCCTCTTTCATTTCTTAACCCCAATCCACATTCACCTACTACGTTTGCTTCTCTTCCTTTTCCTACTATCGAATTCCAGTCACCCATGACTATTAAATTTTCGTCTACCTTCACTATCTGAATAATTTCTTTTATTTCATCATACATTTCTTCAATTTCTTCGTCATCTGCAGAGCTAGTAAGCATATAGGCTTGTACTACTGTCGTAGGCGTGGACTTCGTGTCTATCTTAGCCACAACAATGCGTTCGCTGTGCTGTTTGTAGTAGCTTACCCGCATTCCTATTGCTTTTTTCATTATTAAACTGACTCCTGCATTACCCCTATTTGATATTGTATTTATAACCCTGTATTCACCTGACCAAATGTCTTATTCCTCCTGCCACCGAACTTCACTAATTCCCACTATATCCAACTTTAACCTATCCATTTCCCTTTTTAAATTTTCTAACCTACCTGCCCGATTAAGGGATCTGACATTCCACGCTCCGATCCGTAGAACGCCAGTTTTCTCCTGATAACAACGTCCTCCTGAGTAGTCCCCGCCCGGAGTTCCGAATGGGGGACTCTTTTACTTCCGCAATATTTTACCCAAGAGGACGCCATCATCATTTATCCATACATTAAAGCTGCATGCCCTCGGGAAAAAATTACGGCCGTAGTTTCCCCCTTGCTTTCAGCCGTTCGCAGTACCAGCACAACAAGGCCGTTTTGGTTAGTGTTAGAGGGCCAGATCAGTCAATCATCCAGGCTGTTGCCCCTGCAACTATTGAAAAGGCTGCTGCCCCTCTTCAGGAACCATACGTTTGTCTGGCCTCTCAGCAGATACCCCTCCGTTGTGGTTGCACCTACGGTACGGCCATCTGTATCGCTGAGGCACGCAAGCCTCCCAACCAACGGCAAGGTCTATGGTTCATAGGCGGAGTCTGAAATGAGTATAATATCATTATATTCTCAACAGTATATAATCCGTTAGGGCCAAACCAATTAAAAATTAAAGCTGTAGTATAATTTATTGCATGTTTGGTAACAAAACACATCTCAGTAGGTTCACTGTCGCAAAGTAGAAGTATCTTACCGTTGGCTTGAATAACTTGTAATGTCAGAGTGTTCAACCCTCTTTGGACAATAGCTACTTTTCTCTTACTACAAGGTTATATTCAAGATACCTATATAACTGGAAAGAAGTCAGAATTCCTTCAGCACATCAAAGCATCCCAAGTTCCTCACTTCAGTCTCAAACTATGCATCGTTTCATTAATTCTTCAATTTCCTTCAGTGACCAAGAACTATTTACGTTATTATTTCGGCAATCAACATAGCAAGAAAATTTATTTATGAAACAAAACGGAATACTTAGATACTATGAGCTAGTTTTCTGGAATATTAACATTAATTAACGTACAAATTTCAAGCTGATTTGTAACCTATTCGACGTCACAAATGAGTCTGCATTTATACACGATAATATATTTATACAGCCTTTGATGTTAATAAACTCATTTGTGATGTAAAACATACGTTTTTAGTTACATGATGTCTATTTACAAATAAGGTAGAGCCGTCAATTGTGACAGTTGGACGCATTGTTTCGAGGATATTATGAATAAGACATTTCACTGTATAACATCTTTCTTGCAGAAAAATTTGGGGATATGGGATACTGCCGTTTCACAGGTGACTCACATTTAAGTACATAACATAAAATCATGATTGTTAGCTGCCTCACAACGTAAGAAACGCTGAAGTACGAGTATTGTAGAAATTTTGCACAAACCAACAGTAAAACTAAATACTACCTGCCCGACACCGAGCGAGGTGGCGCAGTGGTAGCACACTGGACTCGCAATCGAGAGGACGACGGTTCGATCCCGCGACCGGCCACCCTGATTTAGGTTTTCCGTGATTTCCCTAAATCACGGCAGGCAAATGCTGGTATGGTTCCTTTGAAAGGTCACGGCCGACTTCCTTCCCCATCCTTCCCTAATTCAATGAGACCGATGACCTCTCTGTTTGGTCTCTTCCCCCAAACAATTCAATCCAATCCTACCTGCCCGAGATATAAATAACTGTTCCCCAAACCAAGATAAGTTTTCTTACAAAATTAAAGAAAAAATACGTCTGAAAACGCTTTCGTTATAATAGTGCTACAAGAGCGTTAATAGATTATGGACGAATGGGAAAGTGGAATTGGGGGGGGGGGGGGGGGGGTGAGAGCTTCGGAACAGTCCACGGTCAGCGTGGACGACTTCTGATAACCCGCTGAAAAAAATCGTTAAGAATCAAACGAACTACAGAATGTGCTGTCATCATATAACTCTTCCGTTCTCCACAAACCCCTCCCCGTCGTTCCTATCGGAATTCATCTTCGTAACTAAATACCACCCTGGTAAAGAGACTCGACGAAGTTTTGCGCTTTTACCTACAGACGATACAATTTTGAGCTATTTTTTAAATGAAATGCATCCACCACGTTTGATCAACGCGATTTCTGGGGGACGCAGGCAATTTCTGGAGTATTTTGACGCGCTGATTTTGATTTAGTGTTATGTGTTGTTATCTTTACCACTCCGCTGCCTTGTAAATTGTGAAATATTGCAACCCCAAAGTTCTACCTGTCTCCAAGTAACGACTCCAGTGCTAAAAGTAAACTGCTACACATAGGTGATTAAACTATTATACTAGCACCATAAACAAATTTTAATTTATCGTAACGTTAATAGACGAATCAAAATTGGTTTACTTTTTCTTTCTCGTTACAAACATGTCCATAATGAGAAACTACCACAACAGCACATGAAACAAAAGCAAAAAAAAAAAAAAAAACGGAAGCACTGCAAATAAGAACTGAACTGATTAACTTAACTACACCTAAACAGTAAAGCCAACAATGTGCAGTAGTTGGTCTTGATTGAAGTACGCATCGCAACAGTTGATGGTGCTATCGATATCTTCATAATTTAATTCTGTTGATGGCCTTCTTGACTGTTGACAGTGGGTTCCCTCTTTTTCGTCGTATAACTGAAAAGGAAAATACCTTTCAGTTTCACTGAACATCGACTGAGTCGTGTGTAATTTCACTTAGGAGGCGGGGTCGGGACACTCTCGACCCACACTCTGGTTACGTCCTTGGTCTGGAGTGTAGCCATGTATGGAAGTGGAACATGGATGGTAAATATTTTAGATGGTAAATAGTTTATAGAAGCTTTCTAAATGTGGTGCTACAGAGGAATGTAACTAATGAGGAGGTCCTGAATAGAATTGAGACAAGAAATTCGTGGAACAACTTCCCCAAACGTCTTTAGATGGGACACATCCAGAGACATCAAGGGATCGCCAATTTAGTACCGGAGAGAAGTGTGGGGAGTGAAAATCGTACAGGAAGACGAAGAGATGAATACAGTAAGCATATTCAAAAAGATACAGGTTGCAGTAGTTATTCGGAGACGATGAGACTCGCACAAGATAGAGTAACATGGAGAGCTGCATCAAACCAGTCATCGGTCTGAACACCACAACGATAACCACAGACTCACCCATCAGAACGAACTGATGAACTATTTATACACATAACTAGTTTGGTGCTCGCCATTGTGCATAATTATTCCATTTCTACAGGATGAGGCAAATAAAAGTGCTCCAGACGAGTGAGTACGATTGGAAGTGAATGTACGACTATGTACATAACCACACCTGTGACGCGCACGTCGTGTGTACATCCACTATGTGATCCACATGAGTTCAGAGCGCAGTGGGGGCTTTGTCAGTGTGAGTGGAGCAGTGCAGAGAGAACGATGGTACTCACAGTGTAGCAGCTGGTGTTCGTTGTGGAAAGTTACGTGGCAACAAAGTAGTGGAAATGGTTTGGTCAGTTGTTTGCTGAGAAGTTAAATGATGTCAGAGTGCCAGCAAAGAGTTCTATGCATGGCTTAGTCCGAAAATAGGTCAGGCAGGTTGTGTTTTAAACAAGTCAAGAAATTTTCCAAAACCTACCTAGGGATGAATGGTGGTCATTTTGAACGTCAACTGTAGACATGTTGGTACAGCTTTTCTTTCCTCTGCTGTGTTTATATGTACCCTGGAACTCTCTTCTCTGGGCCACTTTAATTTGCTACATCCTGTATTATTCCATCTCCTCCTTCCCCCACCCTCCCTCTCTCTCTTAATCTTCTCCGCTCCACCCTCTGTCTTCTGCCCACTGTCTATGTCCACCTCCCGTATCATCCACTCTCTGTCCATTTCCTACTGTCCCTATCTCTGTCCATTGTCCATCTCTTCCTCACCGCCCCTCCCCACTCTTGCCCAGTCTAGCTTGTTCTCACCACAAGAAACACCAGTTACAGTCGATTTACCACCGGTAGAGCCAACACAAACAGTAATGGATCCATTTTTTCTCTTAATGATGAAAATGGAACAAATGTTTAAAATATAGGAACAATCACAGGAACAAATGTTTACAATACAGGAACAATCACAGATACAGCGAGAACAAGAAACTGCTAAACAACTTGCAACTGAGATTAATAATAATTTAGATAAACTTATTAGCAAAGTAGATGAACGGATCAGGACCTTGGATGAACGCATCAGTCAATTAGATGAGCGTACGCAGTTAAGCTTTTCCCAGTTCTCAAAAGAGATAGATCAACAGCTTGAAACCCGGTTAAAAGAACACGATCGCCAGCTGCGACAGCAAATAGATGCCCAGTTGTCTGCTATACAGAACAACATTTCAAGTATGCAACAAACATACCATGACTTACCACAGAATGTAAAGCAAGTAACCCAAGATCTGGACAAATTACATCAAACACACACTTCTTTGGAAGCAGAAATACGCAACATAAGTACACGTATAGAAAACCTTACGGTTGATAATCAAAACGTAATAGAACAAAAATGCAAAGAACAAGGAGAACGCGTTATGAACACATGCAATACATGGCTAAATGACAAAGACAAACAAATTAGTACTGTTATACAGAAGGAACTACCTGTGATGTTACAACGAGCAAGAACACAACTGATACATGAAAACAACACAAAGATTCATGAACTCCAGACTGAATTACAAAACGTGCAGAAAGTGCTTAATGAAACACGTATGCAAACATCTTATAACAGTTCACCGGAGTGTGTTAGTATCACAGAAACACACCCTGATCATTATGAAACGCCTTTAACTGAAAGTAGGGGGCAGACGGGCAATAATTTCAATCCAACACGTGGAGTAACATCCGTTTATCAGGACCATACACAATCATTGGTGACTCAGGATGCTTTAGTGAAGAATTCACAGTTTTGAGAAGTTTACCAATGATAAGAACGGACCCCATCCAATTGTGTTTATCAAAGGGACCCGCGGAATAATGCCAAAAAGTTGGAACGAAAGGGAGAAAATTGTCTTTACCATTACCCATATTCAAGGTGAGCCAGCGTTGTTCGCGACACAGAAAGCTGAACAATGCAGCTCCTTCGATGAATTTGAACAAACTTTTCTAAACAAGTATTGGTCGCGTGGGGTACAAGAACGATTAAGAAAAGAAGTTTATAGTCCTGAGCCATTTAATAGAAAAGGCGGTACTTTGCGGAAATATTTCGAAAAGTATCTGGACAAAGTGAAATATTTGTTCACACCAATTCCTGAGTGTGATGTTTTAAAGATATTAAAGGAGAAGTTGCCGCGTGATCTAAAGGAGAAATTGTTTCACATTCCTGAAGACAACGTGGAACATTTTCTATCTGTACTGGACTCTTTAGATTTGGTTATCGAAGAGGACAGACACCATTATGGGAATAATTCGTCGAATAATGGTAATGGTAATGGCAATGGGTGAAACCACAAGGACAGTAGTAATAGAAACACCTACTATGGGAATCAAAATCATTGGAATAGTCCGAATTATTCAGGATGGCAGAACCACAATATGAACACAAATGGACAGTACGGTAATGCACCGAATCACAATTATCATCCACAGAACAATAGCGGACAAAACAATAACGGAAACTTTTCAAAGAAACGGAAACGAGATTTTAGAGCTAACGCCAATTACAATAACGGTAATTTTTCAAATAATCAGCAAAACATGCAACCACCACATAACTGGTCAACACAGAATTATGTACAACAGCAATGGCAGCAGCCTAGGCCACCGCAATATCACAACAACATTCACGTACAACCCACGTACAATACAAATATGTCAAATAACATGCAGCAGCATATGAATGCGCAGCCATGGCAACCACCGAATCAAAATATGAAGATCATTGAGGTAACTGAACCGCAACCACCAACCAGTACCAGTCAGTCAAACTAGATGCGACGACATTCTGCTCCCGTGTGTCAGTCGCAGGGTCTCTAGGGGGCACTTGCATGAATGATGTTAGTAATAACAAGCAACCAAGCGTGCAGACAACCAGCTGTAGTAACAATGAGAATGTATGTCGCATAGAATCAGCAGCGATCGGGTCGAACGACGCAAAATATGCAGTGTGTAGGAATAATTCTGTTGATGTTGCTCAGCAACGTAGTTCAACAATGCAGATGTTAAGATATAATGACGGAGTCGATATACCAGAGGAATTATGTCAAGATTTTCGGAAGAAGTGTAATTTGTTTGAACGGGAAGTTGTACAAGCAGCTATAGTTTGTGATATTTGTGGTATTCAAATTACGGTGATTTTAGATACTGGAGCATCTGTTTCTGTGCTGAATGAATCGTTCTTTCTTCACTTAAAGAAGATTAGAAAGATTCCGGTTTTTACAGTCACTAATTGTCGAGTTATAGGAGCCATTAGTGAGAAAGCCCAACTAGTTCGGGAACAGACACGGATTTGTATTAATTTTGGAATGGGAGCCAAAGAGTGCACCTTCCTTATTGTAAAGAATTTAGCTGTGAACTGTCTCCTCGGATTAGATATTTTGCAAGTGACGGAAACTATAATCGATCTCGCAAAGGGTGAATGCAGCAAGTGTTTCGGTGACACGAGAGTCAGGTTAGACTTGGCAAAGACCAAAGAATTGCATGGCAAATATTGTCAAATTTTAAAGATAGAACCGATTCGCGCACATTTATGGCGGCTTCAAGATAGTTTCAATTGCAGTACATTCCCGGTCATGGAAGATGTGAAGGACGAGGAGAATATCCACCTCTCTGAAATAATAGAAAAAGTACAACAATCCTCTGGTCTTGACAGTCTGCAACAAAAGCAATTATTAGACACACTTAGTAATCATAGTAAAGTATTTTTGAAAAAAACTGGACTAATTAAAGGTTACGTGTACGACATGCAAGTGTTTCCCCATGAAATTTACTGTCATCAAACGTACTCAGTATCCAGCGCGAAAAGGGAAGCAGTAACAGAATACCAATTAGTTGTAAGAAAATTTCAGCTCCAGTTCGACGGAGAAGAGGACGCCGAGCTGCAGCAAGGAGAAGAAGAATTGCTTCAAGATGATTCCACCCTAAGACACTTAATCAAACATTATACAAACTTGTTGAGTTTTAGTTAACTTTCAGGAACTTATGCGTGTGAAACTACGAACAGTGAACAGAACTGCATATTTCACACAACAGTAGGATATAGTGACTTTAGAAAATAAACGTTTCATTTTGTTGATTGTTAACTATTTTGAACTCACTAAGGTGAGCAGGTTATGTTCTTTTGTTTTTCTTTCAGACTGTGTACAGGATACACTTACAACATGTAAAGTTTACGCGAATTACGTATAGGTTTAACAAATTTTCCACCATAAGTTAGTGCTCGGACTTGCATGAGCTATAAACCAGGTCGAACAATATGTTGTACATGACTGAACAGATCATTACACAGACAAACATATACAGACTTGTGTTTATCACTGCACAATTCTTTGTAAGTCCAGGAGCACCTTTTCGAGAAAATATATGGCTTAGGATCTGCTTTTATATTGTAAATGACTACAATTATGTACTTCATTTGATATGCACAATCATTCAGTTATTTATCATTATGTAACTAGACTGTGTAAAGACATTCTTATGGGTAGCACAAGGACTTTACCTTGTCAGACTTGATAACTGTGATCAAGTGACTACGAAGTGGAGTGAACATGTCACAGATGACCTATGAACAAAGACTTCCTGTAAACATTATCCTTTACGCGTAAGAACTTTATTTCATTGGCGAAAGAGTGGAATTTAACACAAAAGTGGACGCTCAATGAGTGCATTGTGTTACCGTGATTTCGTTTTCAAATTTTGTGCTACGAGTGTTTAGTAATGCCAAGTATTCAGAGTGTTATTGGACCACAAGCGCTGACGTAACATTCCAGGCAAACTAAAACTCAAGAGCAAGTGTTTTTATCGATCAGTCAGCAACAGTGGTGAGTCGTAACAGTGTTGGGAACTGCTACTGACTATATCATTAAACCCGTTGCAGAAATGTATCAATGTTGGAACGTAATTACATGAACCTTTAATTGCAGATAGTCAGTTACGTCGGAAGGACGAATGGACTTGCATCATGATAAAGGAGACAAACTGTCGAACACCTCTCAAAAAAAAAAAAAAAAAAAAAACACATTCTTCTTGTTGAGTGAAAGAGTGCGTGAAATATGATGTAATTTAGATGTTAATTTAAGGAACTGATACTGCTGTTTGAATTTCATGTGACTGTAGGATGGGATGCTGAGCACACGTGTCGGTGAGGGCAGCATACTGCAGCGACATCATCCGTCATCCCTTGCCGCACCCTGCCACGTCATCGCAGTCCATCGCAGACTTACCTGATGGGGCGAGACATCGGTGTTGCAGTATACCAAGACACCAGCCGTCGTCACCAGCAGCAATATCACGAAATTGTACCATTATTAAATGTCATACGAAGTAAATATTCAGATGTTGAAAATTTAAAAAAAGAGGATGTGGAAGATGTGCTCGCTCCGCCGTGGTTTTTTTCCGGGGTTTTTCCCATTGGCCTTTGCCCGAATGGGGGAGCGTAACTCAAAATCCCTGAGACTTAAAAGTAAACAAAGCACATACTTCCAAGTGATAGAACACAGTGAACTTTAAACAGAACAGACAAGGAAAATAAGCCTGCTTGGATGTCCAGTCAAACAAGTGTGACTGTACATCCAAAGGGGGCAATGTAGTGCTACAACGATGAAAATTAATATTACGACGATGTCAAACCTTATTTTCATGATTTAAAGAAGTATTCATGATATTAAAAATGTAATTATAATTTTATTATTTTCATTTTTTTGCTCAGAGTATCAAAGACTTTCTAGTGCACGGAATAAATTAGCATTGTTTGTACTACGAAACTATATGTGATTGTTAGGGGTTAAGCATGTAATAATTCAATGTAAGACATTTTATTGAGTCTGAATTTTGTTCTCGTACTGGTCGGTAGAAAAGGAAAAGTTCCTTAATCGACGTGAAGGTATAAATGCTGTAAAAAGGGGAGAGAGAGAGAAGGTAAATACAAGTTATTCAAAACAAATATCTCGAAGGTGTAACGCTTTGTGATTTCCTATAACTAAAAATTGCAAGGTCTAATCTGAGCCTGTACTGAATAACAACGAAGAACATTTATCTTATCATATATTTTATTTGTTTGACCGCGGTTGTGATTCGCATGTTTCTTTTTGTTACGCGACGTGTTACGAATATTTTCATTATACGCGCAAAAGTGCACACAGTTTTAATCGAACCTGCGTCTTTCGGAAACGATAACTTTCAATCAGTACGATTACGCGAATACCGTCTAAATCGCAACCGTGTTCGCAAAAGTGTTTCCTGGACCAAATAATTCTTATAAAATGTGTATTTTCCAAAGCGAGCTGCGTTGGAATATCGCTGACTCGCATCAATCGAAAGAGTAAAATCAATGCTTAAATAAAATTGCCACCTTTTAATAATTATTATTATCCCATTAAATAAATAAATGACAATTCAGTGGTTATACAATCAATAAACAGAGGTGGCAATTCTGTGAATTATGTCTGGCTGAAATCGATCTAGGTATTTAGGACCAGTAATTTGTCCTCGACTTTGCCCAAATATGCATATGTCACATATTTGTACACATACTTCACCTGTATCTCTAGTGACCGGCCTGCAGTGTCGTTTTCTCCCTGTTCGATGTTTTTAACGTCATATCTCCTGGACTATGTTTGAATTTCCAGCATGCTGGTTTAATTACAGGACAGAAACTTGTGTTAACAATTTCGATACAGATAAGCTAGAATTGCAACATTCAGTTTTTATTCAGTTTATGACTAATCTCAGGTTACCTGAGTCTATTTTTAAATTGTCCAGACAGGCAAAACAGTTTATTCCCAAATAGCATATAAACCATGTCAAGGTTATGCAAATATATACTACAAAGTTAAGTTAAACCATTAACAGAGACAGGTCAAACACCTATGTCATCAACCGAATAAAGCGTTAATCTGGTAACTTCGGCTGTATCTATAGCGAAGTCGTCATGAACTATCTATATTACAATGGTATAATTTTTTAAGTACATTAAGCGGCGTATGCAATTATTGTCACCAAAATGTGTTGCGACTAGAGTTAATAGCAAAGAAATAATAATTTTAAATGACATTCATGAAACGAAAGTTTTTCACGTATCTCAGTGTTTATGGCGTCATGTCACCTGAACTATATGTTGTATAGTGACATAATTTTGTAAGTACGTTTAGCGACATATGTGGTTACTATCTAAAAAAATTTGTTGAGAACAGAATGAGTAGTTAAGCAGTAATAAATTAAAACGTGACGCCTTATGCGGCAGTATTACTGCGGAACAGTGAAAATATAGTAAACGAAAACCTTTCTTTCTTTCATGATTTTACGGGGGTTGTTGCCGAAGAAAAGTTTCTTATAGGTTTCAAATTACGTGTAAAATTTGTTACAAGTCATTAAGTTCTCTCCTGAATGAATAAATTCATGGAACCCACATGTCGCTGGGTAAACGTCTTGAAAGGTCTCTGTTGGATTCCTTTCATGTTAATTTCTTAAATCTATTATCATTTACGGCATAAATTCCTCTTCTAAATTTACAGTGGTGTTTCGGACTATCTGGGAGGAGACTGAGCTGTGGAACGTGTTACTTTTACACATTAACAAGAACGATCTGTCACACTACTACACTTTAAAACACAGTTTATATGTAATTCATGTCACACAGTCTCATACGGAACCTACATCCGCTTTCTTTTATATACTGTATATGATAAGATACTGTCATCCCCCTTCCTTTCTGTGTGAGAGGATGAATGAGCAAATGTATTTCTAGTTGCATGCTTGATGGTAGCAGACAAGCCTGTCTGCTAGAGAACAGTAGGACCAACGTCGGAACAGGTAGCTATGCCTTCTAAAAGCAGAGAGGTTTCTATTCTTAGTATGGTACTGCCTGTCCCTTCTCATGTTGGTATAGGAAGCTGCCTCTCTGGTCACTTCCGTTTGTATCTGTTAAGCACGCTCGGTAGGGGCCCAGGTCAGTCGGTCTGCGGCGAGCGTCTGAAGTTGTAAGATCTGTGGCTAAGGGCGTGTCTGCTAAGTCCATAGGACAATGGATTTCAGCCCAACTGAAAATTTAATCACCCTTATTTCAGGTTTAGCTCTAAAATATCTAATGTTATCTTAAATTGCAACGCAGGTGTAATTCAAGTGTGAAGTTCAGAATATCTTCCGGTAGTTGCTTTGTCACTACTTTGTGAGTAAAGTGAAACCACGTGTTGATCAGTAACTCTAACTAAGATAATCAATCTTAAATGCGAATGTGCGTGAGATTATAACGTCTCATCTTCACAATATTTTCAATATAGCAACTTTTCTTTATGTTCAACCCACGTGGGGTGTACTTTGTGAGACCAGTACCACGTGCTTATACAATTGTTTGACCCATCAGGTTAATAGTAAGACGATAGTAACCAGTTCAAGGTTTTTCTTTTGTAAATTGCGTTTCGATGTAATTTATTTTAATTATCAAAATTATTGTGGAGTTACACTCTTTGTGTAAACCAAGTTGACCACGTGAAGCATGTGGTGTAAGCATCAAAGTAGCCCTCAGCTATTCTTTTCGGGAAGATTTCATAGAGGGTTAGTATGAATTTAGTATACCAGTGTGTGGTAATTTCATGACGGACAGGATTACGCAACAAACGTAACTTCATTGGGTGAAAATTGAATCGTTTGGTTGTGGTTAATTTCCTCTTGCATATGTTTCAACGTTCTTCGTGTGTTATTTTGTGAATGCAGTCTTGTATGTAGTCTCCCAAACTTGGCTGCCTATTTGATGTGTTCCGTAAGATTACAAACTCACATTTACACAGTCCTAAATGAGGCAACAGTTTAGTTATGAATCAAGTTTGATATGCTGAAATTTTAACGGAACAATGATCAATGTTAAAATAAATGTCCAAATATAAACTGATTTATTTCCTTTTATTTAAATTGTCTTTTTATGTATATATGTCACCGGTTATTGTAAGATGAGTACTAAAAGATCATAATTAATGTTAGTCTGGTTGGGAATTTGGTAAGCTAGACTGGATACCTGGTGAAACAGTTGCGCAGTAATGCAACGTTAACTTCCTCAGATAGCTCACAGCTTTTAACCCACTTTTATGGTCTTGAATATCAGCACCGCTTACAGAACAAATTAATGCAACAACATTACACATGGCGACCCTGTTCTGTGATTCCGCTAGACTGTGGAATCTCTGAAACGTTAGATTGCGAGCGTTGTATAATCTTAATTTTTTTTCCCCTGCAGGGCTCAAACAACATCTGCGTTGTTTCTGAGCAGACTTTCAAAAGATTAATGGCGTTGTTCAGCCGCGTTGTGTTGTTTGTCTTGTTTTGTTTTCTATATTTGTGTGTTTTATATGTGTGTGTGTGTTTTTTTTCTCGCTTGTAAATTGCACTGACTTCGATCAAAGATATAAATTTGTTTTCCGTGTGAAAAAGTGCGTACTAGGTTGGGTACCTTTCGTGTGACTGTCGTAATTTTTGGGGGATACATTTATTCTGATTAGTGTGTTGCGTACCGGGTATAAATTGAACAAATGCAAACACGTAACCAAGCTAAAAGTGGGTGATCCAACAACTTAAGCAACATGGACCAAGGGGATAATTTGATTTCGAATATTAACGCGTTGGACGGTTCCGAAAATGCATTGTGGAATACTTCAGAGGAAATGCAAAACAGGACGAATGGGCTCACATCAGAGCCAGAAATTAATTTGCCTCCAACTAACCAAATTGATTTGGCAGAACTCATGAAAGCCTTATTCCAACAAAATAAAGAAAACGCAGAGAAATAAAAAAAAATTCGTTCCGAGAACAAAAAGAATCATCCAAAAAATCGATCCGAGAGCTAGGCGAACAAATGACGCAGCAATCTGAAAAATCGATCCGCGAGCTAGGCGATGTGATATTATTGGATTTCAGACATTTTGCATATGAGAAAAGGACAGCCATCGAGCTGTAGTTTGTAATGATACTAAGCATGACAACGCGAGAGTAAAGAAACGAAATCTGTTGATAACGTGCGCCTATACCAAGACGCGCAGCCAGCGTTTAAAATGTACTTTTAAACACTACGACTGGCTGGGCGCAGATATTTAAAATCATTGCCGCTGCGCTTGATAGCAAGAAGCTGAGAAACAGAAGAAAGAACAATTTATCTTTTGTTAGGAAAATTCTAGAGTCTTTATAGTTAGTTGTACTTCTGGTCGCCGATATGTTAACATGTACTTCATTACCTTTGATGTTTGGTCGCTGACTTGTTAAGACGTGTTGTGTAGCACCGCTACAACTTATATTTCATTTAGTGTGAAAAACCACGTTGTCACCAAGAAAAAGAGAAACGCTTTTGTAAACCTTGGGATGATAAAAAATACTTACGCGCACACCAGGAGACAATTTTTACAAAATATCAAACATACAAAAGCAGCGATTGTTGGACTGCTCCCTGTATGAGAAAAACATAAAAATGTATGTTTTGTATTCATTGTAAATTTGTTAATGTTTATAGTTTAACGCCTTTGTTCTTTAAGAATATATTGAAGCTTCACTGTACAGATAATCTATGCTTATTCTTTTCTTTAAATTAACCACAAATAATGTTTATGTTTAAATGAACTTTGTTACAGGTTCGCTCTTTATCGCGGTGTCTCGATTGTATTTGGGAGACCATTAATGTGTTCAGTTACCGATCTGACAACTTTTTTTTACAAAATTTCACTGTTTTGCATTCGTTTCCAATTTTTTTATTATTCAAATAGGTCCCTTAGGTAATTTCATTGAAGAGTCTGATTGCGTGAAAGCAACCCGGGTTAAGAGGTCATTTGAGAAACTATTTTCGCGCAATCAATCGGTACGTCCCTGAACAGAATCGCGAACCGACGCATCGGCGATAATTCATTAATTTTTCTCTCTTTCCAAGTCGTACCAAAAAACGGCCAAGGAGAACTGCCGTGAGTACGCAATCTAGTGTTAAAGGTTGCATTCTTTATCTTGTCGGCAAACATTGCCATAAATTATCATCATCAATTATATTTTTGGTTAAATGTGAAAAGCAAAAAAAAAAAAAAAAAAAAAAAACTTTTAACGCTAGAGCGAACAAACAGACAAAAACTAATCCAGCAGACAAATAAAGTCGACAAGTCGATGCAGAGAGTGTCCAATAATATCTCAGAAAGAATAAACAATCTGGCAAGTGTAATAAAAAGTGATATTATGAAAGAATTAGGCCGTACATTTGAACAAATTGATGATCGTCTGCAAGCCTTAGAACAGGGCAAGCGGAGTCGCGATGCGGAATCGAAACAGAGTGAGGAACAGCTACTTAGGAATTTCCAACCGCTGAATGAAGAATGCCAAAGGGAATACCAGTAGGTACTCTCCAGGGTCCAGGAGGCGGAAATGCATTGTCCCGCGTCCGTTAGCAACATAGTAACGGACAACAGTCAAGCGATTCACGCACTCGAACAGCAAGTAGAACAATTGAAGCAGACTGGGGCGGAGGTCAACAGACAAATAAATGATAAGATTGCGGAATTAGCGGACATCGTAGGCACGATGAAGGTGACGGAGAGCGATAACAGTACAACACCGGTAGCGGTCATAGAGACCAAAGAAGTGCGTTCGCTTCTTAGGTTTCAGAAGGGACAGTTCGAAGTGAACAGGCGGCACAAAGCTGTAACAGGCGAATTACACGAACGCGTGGGCGCATCTGGAAAGCCGCATGGGGTGTGATTCCGAACACACCAATAGCACTAAAAATAGCGGTATGTACAGTGCAGAGAGGGACTCTGGCCACGAGGGAGATTTTGACGACAGGGAAGAATGTATTTTGAGGGGAGACATGAGAAAAATTGAAACATTCAAGGGCCTCGCCGGGAGGAAATGCGGGGATTTGATTTCAAACATTTCCTTACAGTGAGAAAGTTTGAGGTATTTGGAAATTCGCAAAAAGGAATCCATCCACGAGCATGGCTCGAGCAATTTGAGTTCTGTCTTCCCCCCGAATTGGCAAGTTCACATAAGATAGAATATATGTGTGGCTATTTGGGAGGTGAACCGGCGATTTGCACGTCACTGCAACTCCACCCGGGAGTTTCGACAAGCCTTTCTGTCCGCCTATTGGTCGGAAGCGGAACAAAATAGAGTCAAGCATGGCATAATTATGCTGCCAAATTTTAACCAGTGTGGTTTCGGCAGCCCAGCACGCCTATTCGACCAGATACTGCAGGCAAATCAATTTTTATACGACCCATACGGGCCTGCGGAACTAATTAGGATATGCATCACCAAACTGCCGATGCAGTTGCGTCACGTCATTCTTGCGGGACGATGTAAAGAGGACGTGGAAACGTTTAAGACACTTCTCCAAGAGTTGGAATACAATACAGGAGAATGCCCGCCTAATCAGGCACAGAGCTTTTACGGGGCACAGCAGCGCGATTGCAGTCGTGGCCATAGTACTAATCAACGGCGTGACTGGTCGTCGAGTCACGAACGGAACAATAATCGGGACCGGCCGTATAGAAACTGGTGTAACAGTCGCGAACACAGGTGGAACAACGGAAATGATCGAGGACGTGGACAGGATCGTCTTCAAAATATTTTCAATACAGCAACTTTTCTTTATGTTCAACCCACGTGGGGTGTACTTTGTGAGACCAGTACCACGTGCTTATACAATTGTTTGACCCATCAGGTTAATAGTAAGACGATAGTAACCAGTTCAAGGTTTTTCTTTTGTAAATTGCGTTTCGATGTAATTTATTTTAATTATCAAAATTATTGTGGAGTTACACTCTTTGTGTAAACCAAGTTGACCACGTGAAGCATGTGGTGTAAGCATCAAAGTAGCCCTCAGCTATTCTTGTCGGGAAGATTTCACAGAGAGTTAGTATGAATTTAGTATACCAGTGTGTGGTAATTACATGACGGATAGGATTGTGCTACGAACGTAACTTCTTTGGGTGCAAATTGAATCGGTTGGTTGTGGTTAATTTCCTCTTGCATATGTTTCAACGTTCTTCGCGTGTTATTTTATGAATGCAGTATTGTATGTACTCTCCCAATCTTGGCTCCCTATTTGATGTGTTCCGTAAGATTACAAACTCACATTTACACAGTCCTAAATGAGGCACCAGTTTAGTTATGAATCAAGATTGATATGCTGAAATTTTAACGGAACAATGATCAATGTTAAAATAAGTGTCCAAATATAAACTGATTTATTTCCTTTTATTTAAATTGTCTTTATATATATATATATATATATATATATATATATATATATACTGTTATCGTAAGATGAGTACTAAAAGATCATAATTAATGTTAGTCTGGTTGGGAATTTGGTAAGCTAGACTGGATACCTGGTGAAACAGTTGCGCAGTAATGCAAGGTTAACTTCCTCAGATAGCTCACAGCTTTTAACCCACTTTTATGGTCTTGAATATCAGCACCACTTAGAGAATAAATTAAAGTAACAACATTACAGTCTTTCTCAAGCCTCACCTGTACCCCTTTGATGGACAGATGGTTCCTACACCCCCACCCGCACATCCCAACAGTTCGTTCCAGGCAGTAGGTGATACGTGTAACAAGTCTGGCTGAAATTGGTCCAGTGTTTTTTGAGAACACGTGGAACATCCATACGTACATTTATGTAATTTGTGTCAGGTAAGTTTGTACAGAGCCATCAGAGCGCTAGCCATACTCGCGCTTTTTTTTTATTTACTTGCATTTTTATATGAAATATTTTGCTTTATGTTAGGAACCTGTAATTTTACTTTATATCCCACTCTTCAGGACCAAAGGAAAGTACCTACCAGAAATCGCAGCAGTGTTCGTTTGAGTATCGTTCGCTTCAGTCGCAACTGAAGAAAAGGGCATCAGTATGCAAGGGGAAAGTTCTCCAAGATAATTTGTATCCGAATTGAACACAATGCCAAATAATAATTACAGTAATGGCGTGTGACGAGGATCTTCGGTCGGATAGACCGCTCGCCTGGTGCAAGTGTTTCGATTTGACACCACTTCGGCGACTTGCGCTTCGATGGGGATGAAATAATGATGATGAGCACAACACAACACCCAGTCCCTGAGCGGAAAAAATCTCCGACCCAGCCGGGAATCGAACCCGGGCCCTTAGGATTGACAGGCCGTCGCGCTGACCACTTTTTTTTTCATTTTATTCGTTGTTGATCGTTGTGTTTGGTCGCTGCGGACGTCGCAAGACATCCTGTTCAAGTTCGGTGGTTGATCCTTCCACTCAGTTTTTTATTACAGACGCCAATTGGCTCTCTGGCCAAAAACCACTCAGCTACCGGGGGCGGACACAATGCCAAGAAAGGGCTGCAACTGCGAAGCTAAACAAAAGGATTAAAGAGAGAGAAAAATTCAAAGGATAAATTTTGTTTGGAGTTAGTCTCTTTCACTTTGAATCTAAAGGATGTTGCTATTGTATCTGAGCGAATAAATAGGTATTTAATCAGCTTCAACAACTATAACGGCAGAAGACATCCGGTATATAGCCCTGTCAAATGAGTGGATGGTGGTTCAGGACAGCCACTTACACTTCGTATGGGTAATTGTGCTGTGCTTAAAGGTGAAATTATTACCAATGATCAGCGCCATAAAGCTCTAGAGGGCAATGGAAAACTCTAAAGACTCAAACTGTGTCCATTCGATCTACATCAGAATGTGATGAAAGCATAAAACCAGACTTATGATGGACTTCATGTTATCTATTCAGCCTCAAAGTATTGGTCCGACTCTACCACTTAGTTAAGTATTTTTTAGCAGCTTTCATTGCCACTTTTGGTACTAATGATATATCTTACTCGTTGGTCTGAGTTCTATGTAACTTTAGACTTCAACCCATTCTAAAAGCAGTAATATGTTCCACTAGCTTTGGAGACATTACTGACAATGCTTGGCTACTATATCCAGTAAATTGTTCAGTGCTTCTAGATGTGAATGCATTTAATGACTTGTTACGATTACTACATTAATTTTTACATGGTGACGCGTACTAAACATTTTCCTAGTTCGGCATACCTCTGAATTAACTTCAAGCAAATAAACTCGAAATAAGGTTACAGTTTCTGTATTTAGTTATTCTGGCGAATAGTACATACTCGAGGATCACTTCGGGATTAATGTGTGTAGTAAACATTGTAATTTAATCTTGTCTCGTTGGAATGGAAAATGCTCAACTGAAATACTTCAGACTTTCGGTAACTGTTACGGACGAGGCTCCACGGCGAGCATTAGGAAAATTTCTGTGGAGTTACTGATGTGTGAAAATAATATTTCTCTGCTCACTCTGTGGTAAGTATCTTGCGTGTACGCAGTTTCTGTCTTTCTGCTATCCACTGTGGTTGTTTGGGTAACTACTTAAATAAATCACAATGTCCAATTCGCGCAAGTGTTCCATGAAGAACGCTAAAAGTATATAATGAAAGATGAGAGAGTATAATTTTCTAACAATAAGTCACAATAGGTATATTTCTATGCTTTATGTACGCAGTTCAGGGAAAATGGAGTGACAAGTGGAGAAATCGGAACGTTTCCGACATACTGAGTTCAATAGAGGGGGTGACAACAGCCGAGACAGCCGGAAACGTTTGCGCAATGTATGGGGAAAACGTTACTGGACAAAGAACATCAAGACCATGGTTTTCTCGTTTTAAGGACGACCGCTCTGAGATTAGTGACTCTCAACGTTCAGGAAGACCTTCGGTGTTTGATGATGATCGTTTAAAGCTATTAATCCTCAACTAATCCGGTCCGTGTTCTCGATAACTGGCAAAAGTGATGACCTGTGACATTCCACGATCGTGCGACATTTGCATACAAAGGGGAAGGTAAAACAATCGGGTGCATGTGTGCCGCATGCTCACAAAAATCAGTGGGTGGGCACACGTGCATGCCGTGCAATATGTTCTTGCTCGTAATCAACAGGCTCGCAAACAACCCTGACCATTCCTATCCTGTACCATCACTAGTGAGGAGAAATGGTTTCTTCATGCTAACAGAAGGAAAAGAAAGGCATGACTGAGCGTAAGTAGACCTGCACTCGTCCGCAAAATACACTCCTGGAAATGGAAAAAAGAACACATTGACACCGGTGTGTCAGACCCACCATACTTGCTCCGGACACTGCGAGAGGGCTGTACAAGCAATGATCACACACACGGCACAGCGGACACACCAGGAACCGCGGTGTTGGCCGTCGAATGGCGCTAGCTGCGCAGCATTTGTGCACCGCCGCCGTCAGTGTCAGCCAGTTTGCCGTGGCATACGGAGCTCCATCGCAGTCTTTAACACTGGTAGCATGCCGCGACAGCGTGGACGTGAACCGTATGTGCAGTTGACGGACTTTGAGCGAGGGCGTATAGTGGGCATGCGGGAGGCCGGGTGGACGTACCGCCGAATTGCTCAACACGTGGGTTGTGAGGTCTCCACAGTACATCGATGTTGTCGCCAGTGGTCGGCGGAAGGTGCACGTGCCCGTCGACCTGGGACCGGACCGCAGCGACGCACGGATGCACGCCAAGACCGTAGGATCCTACGCAGTGCCGTAGGGGACCGCACCGCCACTTCCCAGCAAATTAGGGACACTGTTGCTCCTGGGGTATCGGCGAGGACCATTCGCAACCGTCTCCATGAAGCTGGGCTACGGTCCCGCACACTGTTAGGCCGTCTTCCGCTCACGCCCCAACATCGTGCAGGGACGAATGGAGACGTGTCGTCTTCAGCGATGAGAGTCGCTTCTGCCTTGGTGCCAATGATGGTCGTATGCGTGTTTGGCGCCGTGCAGGTGAGCGCCACAATCAGGACTGCATACGACCGAGGCACACAGGGCCAACACCCGGCATCATGGTGTGGGGAGCGATCTCCTACACTGGCCGTACACCACTGGTGATCGTCGAGGGGACACTGAATAGTGCACGGTACATCCAAACCGTCATCGAACCCATCGTTCTACCATTCCTAGACCGGCAAGGGAACTTGCTGTTCCAACAGGACAATGCACGTCCGCATGTATCCCGTGCCACCCAACGTGCTCTAGAAGGTGTAAGTCAACTACCCTGGCCAGCAAGATCTCCGGATCTGTCCCCCATTCAGCATGTTTGGGACTGGATGAAGCGTTGTCTCACGCGGTCTGCACGTCCAGCACGAACGCTGGTCCAACTGAGTCGCCAGGTGGAAATGGCATGGCAAGCCGTTCCACAGGACTACATCCAGCATCTCTACGATCGTCTCCATGGGAGAATAGCAGCCTGCATTGCTGCGAAAGGTGGATATACACTGTACTAGTGCCGACATTGTGCATGCTCTGTTGCCTGTGTCTATGTGCCTGTGGTTCTGTCAGTGTGATCATGTGATGTATCTGACCCCAGGAATGTGTCAATAAAGTTTCCCCTTCCTGGGACAATGAATTCACGGTGTTCTTATTTCAATTTCCAGGAGTGTATAATTTTATGCACATGGTGGAAAAGTAACGATGTAACTGTTGTAACCCTCCCCTACTAATCGACCTAACCTGCTTGCTATATAAAATATTACCGCCGATCTCGTGTATAAATAAAGTAATTTTTCTAATTGGATAGGGCTGTCTCCCCCGAAGAAGTAATACCGATAAGTAGAAGGAAAGTGTACAACCGATTTTCTGATAGAAAAGTCTACTAAAATTAAAAAAAGTAACTACACCGAACAGGGATAGAATTTGGTAAAAATGAAAGTTATTTTGTGCATTCTGTCACAAAAAACAATGGGCAGAAAGGTGTACCACTGATCATGAATACAAAAGCTACCCTAATGAACGAAAAAGAAGTAATTAATGGTCGCCAGCCCACTAGGGCGGTTTACATCCAAAATCCTGTACAAGATGATGGGAAAGAAAAACATGTATTATTGAACACTGACGAGGCAACTAAAGATTTCCACGTTGGTTTTTTTTAAAGAAACACTAATTTTAAGTGAGTTTGTAATGACAAACAAAACTGAGAAGTCAATTTTACGTTAAGTTTGTCATTAAATTTCGAAAAAGGCAATCGAGTAATTATTTGAAAATTTGCACTTAAGCTGGATGTTAGTATTGGACTCCATTACGTGAACAATGACTTTTAGAGACCACAACATAACATCATCAAAGAAATTTATAGAAAGGAAAGAACGTTTTTCTTTGCAGTTACTTCATTTTCAAATTGGATTTCATATTATTATCTGAACAACTGAGCCTTTTTTACTGACTTGAACAGAATTAAATACTACAATACGTACCATACCAAACAGCCATGTGCTCCGCGCTATATGTAATATAAATAAAACTTCCGCACTCTTAATTTGTGCATTTTCTTTAGATTTGGATTTTTTTCCGGTGATAGATTCTCAAACTTCGGTTAGCATATAAGGAAAAAAGGGAACAAGGACCCTGCCTGGTAACAATGTCTGGGGGCAATGAGGACACATTCGCCCTGAATTTAACTGACTGTTATTTAAATAAAGTTCATTAATCATATCACATTCAGTTGTGCTGCTGTGTTAGTCGTTAATACTTTCTACCACTGAACAGTCTTACTTCAGTGTTGTATGTGCGACGAAATTCGGAGCCGACGGCGAATATGTGTTGCTGGAACTGCTGCTGTTGTTGAAGTCGGTAGCATCTTGTGGGGCCACGGCTAGTTACAGGAACGGGCAGTCGTAATTAATGCAGCCTCTTCCGCCCGTCCACTGTCCTTCCCCCTGCTACTAGACATCTGGCCGGCGGGCGTACACGATGCCCCCTAAATGGTAGTCTCTACTGTGAGAGCGTTAACACCACACATCACCACACTACAAACGCTGGATACCGTCTCTCGCTCTCTTCGCGCGCTCTGCGCAACAACTCCCTAACCAAAGGGACCGAAGACCGTTGCAGTCTGGTCCCTTTAATCACACAAACCAACCAACCCTAAACAAAGATTTTACAACGCACAAGCACTGCTATTATCGTTGCTAGTCGATGCAAATAACAATTCCTTTGGCTTTTTCCCATGGAGGTAAGAATAAGGGGAGATGGCGCTACGTATCCCAGCCGTACTACGTTTTGAAGCCATGGGGGCGTGGCTCGCTGCCATGACACTCTGACCAAAACGTTGCCAGTGTGCTATAGCGCTGCGTGTATTACAGTCGCTAATTACACCATACACGCGTGTAACGTCACCAGATGGGTTGTTTCAAAGTTTTTGTATAAAATAAAATCTCGTGAAGGCGAAATTCCGCTTTTCTTCTGATTAAAAATAGTTTTTAATGTAATATTACGAATAGCTAGCCTCAATGTAAACGATACAATTTTGTTAATTCAGTATCACAAACTAAATAATATAAACTGAAAACTAAGTTTGCTATACCCTCCCTGCAAAGCCCCATAAATACATCTTGTTTGTAATACGTACTGGGACATTTCAGTTACGTTACACTACTGGGAAACACTGTTCATTACCACCAATATTTACTGAAATACGGTACATAGAATGGCAAATCTACACAGTGTCCTGTTTAGGCCTATACTTTACGCCAGTTAATGCAGTGTTAGCTTTTAAATTGGTACATGATGAAGACAAAGTGAGTTACTGAACACTTCGATTATCGACGATACGTACGTATTATACTGAAACGTGAACTTGAAAACTAAGAATTTAATTCTTTGAATTAACATACCTTTTGCAAATGTTTTGGGTGTGTAGGGAAAACTGATGGTAAAGCGTTTTCTCGGAGCCTTACTGTTGAAAGGGAAGTTCTGTCTATGTCCTCTTCTCGGAAATGCTGAGAACATATAGTGCTCCATTTAGACGCACGCCAATTCTTCCTCCTCACGGCATTCTCCCACAGAGCTTTCCGACTTTCATTTTTAGGAAATCTAAAATCATACAGGAGAAAAGCACGCTACAATACAAGTACCGATGTAGCACACGTTCATTCACAATGAAGTTGTAAAATCACACTTAACGAGACAACTTGCACATGAAATGTTATTCCCTTCGATTTCGCATCACAATCAGAACGATTCGTACATCAGAACACCACACAAGTCACCACAATAGCGCAAAATCCTTCCAAAAGCGAGCGACAAGCCTATGCACACAAGCTTACAGCAGCGATGTTTTGGTCGGATTGAGATGGCTACCCTCGGCTTCACATAGCTTCACAGCTGTGACGTCACGGCGTCTCCCTCTGTTCTTACCTCCATGCTTTTTCCCACAGTTTATAAGTTCCACAGTTAAGCACAGATAAATACAATGAAACGTCAACAGAATTCTACCTAAATGTACACATACAGTGAAGCGATGTCCTTACTTACCTTACCTCCATGCTTTTTTCCACAGCTTATAAGTTCCACAGTTAAACACAGATAAATACAATGAAACGTCAACAGAATTCTATCTAAATGTACACATACACTGAAGTAATGTCCTTACTTATTAAAAGAAAGCAGTTTAATCACAAATATTTACATACAATTTAAAAAAAATTATATATCGGTAGCAGATCCCACGCATCCTGCACTTTCGGTGTTACACAGTCACTGCTAACATTTACGGTCAATAACTGAGACTTCTTGCAGACGCAGGAAGGCCGCTTAAAGGTTATGCTACCCCACGGTAAGGCCCGACCGCGTTCTCCTAGACTCACAAGAAACGATATCCATGAACTGGGCTGGGAAATAATTCCTCACACATGTTTTGCGCCTGATCTTGAACCTTCAGATTTCAATCTTCTCCGCTTCCTATCGAACCTTCAAGGAACTTCCTTTCCGGATGTAAATGGCCTCTGAACATGGCTCGACTAGTTCTTCGCCTCAAAGACGCTTCATTATTACAGTCGTAGGATTGAAAAGTAACGCCGGCACTGGCAAACTAGTATAGATATTGAAGAAGAAAAGCTTACTGCTAACTAAAATCTCTGTTACGAGTACAGTTTGTGTTTATTAAACTTGCGAAAAAAACGCTACGAGGTCCTCAATCAAGCTAAACCGACAACTAACAGAATTAACTGAAGTACGAAATATTATGAGAAATTCTAAAAGATTTTTCAAATTTGTGGACCTCGGAAGATGTTAGCGATGCTCATACGAAAATTGAAACTGCCTGACATATTATGTAAAACGCATGGTTGAATTAACGAAGTATTCTTAATAACCAATTTCTAGATGTAGCATCATACGTATGGGTAAGTAATTCAGTTGAAGGAACCAGCTGATATATTGAAGGAATCATTACAAAAAATTTCAAAGAATTATGGAAACACAGACGATTTTGAACGAAAGTTCAAGAAATCGAAGACACACGCTTATGCCTAGCTCATGTTGTTCGGATTTATACATTATTGGCCATTGAAATTGCTACACCAAGAAGATAAACGGGAATTCATTGGACAAATATATTACACTAGAACTGACATTACATTTTCGCGAAATTTGGGTGCATAGATCATGAGGAATCATTACCCAAAACAACCACCTCTGGCTGTAATAACGGCCTTGGTACGCCTGGGCATTGAGTCAAACAGAGCTTGGATGCTGTGTACAGGTACAGCTGCCCATGCAGCTTCAACACGATACCACAGTTCATCAAGAATAGTGACTGGCGTATTGTGACGAGACAGTTGCTCGGCTACCATTGACCAGACGTTTTCAGTAGGTGAAATATCTGGAGAATGTGCTGGCCAGGGCAGCAGTCGAACATTTTCTGTATCTAGAAAGATCCGTACAGGACCTGCAACATGCGGTCGTGCATTATCCTGCTGAAATGTCGGGTTTCGCTGGTATCGAATGAAGGGCAGAGCCACGGGTCGTAACACATCTAAAATGTAACGTCCACTGTTCAAAGTGCCATCAATGCGAACAAGAGGTGACCGAGACGTGTGATCAATGGCACCCCATACTATCATGCCTGACGAATACACGATTCCAATGTGCGTTCACTTCGATGTCGCCAAACACGGATGCGACCATCATGATGCTGTAAATAGAAGCTGGATTCATCCGCAAAATTGACGTTTTGCCATTCGTGCGTACAGGTTGAGTACACCATCGCAGGCGCCCCTGTCTGTAATGCACCGTCAAGGGTAACCGCAGCCATGGTCTCCGAGCTGATAGTCCATGCTGCTGCAAACGTCGTCGAACTGTTCGTGCAGATGGTTGTTGTCTTGCAAACGTCCCCATTTGTTGACTCAGGGATCGAGACGTGGCTGCACGATCGGTTATACCCATGCGGTTAAGATGCCTGTCATCTCGACTGCTAGTGATACGAGGCCGTTGGTATCCAGCACGGCGTTGCGTATTACCCTCATGAACCCATCGATTCCATATTCTGCTAACAGTCATTGGATCTCGACCAACGCGAGCAGCAATGTCGCGATACGATAAACCGCAATCACGATAGGCTACAATCCGACTTTTATCAAAGTCGGAAACGTGATGGTACGCATTTCTCCTCCTTACACGAGGCATCACAACAACGTTTCACCAAGCAATCCCGGTCAACTGCTGTTTGTGTATGAGAAATCGGTTGTAAACTTTCCTCATGGCAGCACGTTGTAGGTGTTGCTACACACACCAAACTTGTGTGAATGCTCTGAAAAGCTAATCATTTGCATACCACAGCATCTTCTTCCTGCCGGTTAAATTTCGCGTCTGTAGCACGTCATCTTCGTGGTGTAGCAATTTTAATGGCCAGTAGTGTGTTTAAGGCTACCTTTCCAATTAATACAGAGTACGTCTCTCATATTTAAAAGTTACTTTGTACAGTCGATGCCGGCTCATGAGTAGGTTTCCGGTATCTTCTGTAGCGATGGGAAATGCTCTGTAGCCGAGATTCTAATTTGTTCTACCACCTGCCCTGTTTCAGGTTCACTAAGCTAAAAAAAAATGGTGCAGACTTGAAAACGTATCATGGAATGGAGAGATTATCTGCGCTCTCAAAAGGCTGGTAATAATTTTAGATATTTTTTGAAGGATACGGGCCAGTTCCCTCTTGTAAATATAGGAATTAAGAGGTAAGACAGTCAAGATATTTGAATTTTGAGAGTTTTTTTCGGATCGGTCCTTCGTAGCATATGCTGAGTGATGGGCTGCACGAGATCGGATGACGATAGCACGAAGATCTGTCGTGGCTGTCCTGGGACGCTCCGTGTGCGAGTCGTAGTGTTGTTGCCTTCGGCAAATATTGACACTGCAGCGAACAGCAGCGAATGCATTGTCTTTGGACGGGGCATGACACACAGATAAGAGCGAATGGTAACTACGGCCCCTGCGTAGTGTCAACATGGGGAAACGAGGTCACGACTCCTCCACGTCTCTTCCAAAGGAGGAGCCGGTGCAGAGAGTAAACGGGGAAAGTGAAGGACAGAGAAACAAGGAATGAAGCCAAACAGCCAAGTGCGTCTGGAGGAGGCGTGTAGTCGGCAAGCGGGCTATGGGGAGGGGGAACAGAGGAGCTGTAACGTCACAGCTTCGAACGTACAAAGGAGAGTCACTGCTAACTTTTTCACTGTGATTCGAAAGACCTATGATAACGTCATGATAAGCTGATATTACGACAGACGAAACTGTTGAGGTATGTGAAGGATTGATCTGTTTTAATGATAAAACATTTTCTAAACCCAAGATTCTATAAATATTTCTTGGTTTTCGATAACCGGTTACGACAGACTTTGCTTGCATGTTTAGCGTGTTCATTGTGACTTCGAAACTCATGCCAAGTTGTCATGTAAGTGGATGAAATATAACATATCGTACAAAGTGCCAGTTGTACGAGTACTTTATACACCGTCTAAAATGGATCATCAGTGAATGCAACATGTTAAGCTAACGTAAATAGATTGCTGCTGTGCATTTTATTTTATATTGTGTTTTGTTATGGCGTAACCATCATCTGTGAGCGGTACATATGCAAACATGACTATGTGCGTAAGGTATGTTCTGACCGTAAATATTTTATTTGTGACAAACCTCTATGTGATGTACTACATCTTACCCACAAACATGAAAGCCAAGCATGAGATTCCAATTCCCAATGAAAACGTTTTGTAACAAATATTTTGAAGACCTGAAGATGACGGGAAAAGTATGTGAAAACCGGTTGTTGAAAATAAAGCACATTTATGAGAGCTTGTCGGTAGGAGGAAGTTTTTTACCAAGTCAAAATTGTAGTATAACTGTATTTGATAGGTGGTGTGGGACCATCATCAGACCAGTTTCTATTAAGAAGTGTAGAATCGCTTGTAATTTAAGCAGTGAGGGCAGTTCCATGATTGAAACAGTTTATCAAATACAAAGAAATCCTTACTTTGTATGGTTAAGTATTATTTGCAATTCTCAACCGCGGCATTTCTTCGATATTCCGTATAAAACTGTAGACCAAAACATACCGTAGATTAATTGTCGCCAATAGAATATTAATATGAAAATATTTTCATCGTCTCATCATTTAGTAATTTACAAATCTCACAATGCAAAAAAATAAAATAAAATAAATAAAATAAAAAGAAATAAAATAAAAAATAAAAAAATAAGAACGCAGAACTGCAAAATCTTGGTTATAGATAGTAAAAAATTACAAATACCACAATGCAAAAATAATTCAGATCGCAGAAGTGAAAAATTTGGCTTTGGAATTATTAACTAAAGAAAACGAGAAGGAGAAACTGTACATAATCTTCTACAGTACCTGCATTTCTGTATCATCTTTAATTTTCTCTCAAAGTTGCATCACTTCTAATATGAGTAATTCGAAGCCGTTGTCCTACTGGCAACCATCCCACAGCAGTTTTCTCTTCCTTCTTTCCTTTCTTTCCTTTTTTTCGTCATTCTGCTTGTTTGACGTTGCGATTACACCCTAAATATATCTTTTATTCACCACAAATGCGGGATCGACAATGATTACGTCGACGACACATGACGCTACCATTATGCTGCTTCGAAGTCAGCTGAATGGAGTAACAGATTGATAAAAAGTGGATGCTTCGCTCTATTCGGAATTGTGATGATCAAAAGGAGGGCCAGTGTCTGATGGTCGCGCTCTACGGATTGAGAACTCTCGTACAGACGAGAGAATTCTGTTCTGCTGACCGTAGCTCTCACACAAGAAAACCTATACCGGTATTACCGAAGAGCTGAGATTATGTGGTGATTGCTGACCGGCCATATTGCTTCGCAGATTTGTGCCGAATATCACAGTGTGGACTACACGCATCTTGGTAATTCATTTTGCCGTATTTTTGCTCACATTAAATAAAAGTACCTATGAAAGAGCGTGTTTTGAGTCCTACTGTGAAGAAGCGGCACGTTTCTGAGCGAGAAAATCTTCCGTTTTACCTCCTAAACGAACGTCACGAGCTGTTAACCGATTTGGAAAGTTAACCGACATCGCACCTGCCACCGACAGCATTACACGACGAACGACAACGAAGAATGATGAAACGATTCGTTCCCTCCCCGTTCCCCTTAATAACTGAGTCGTGTCTACACTCAGTCAAATCGGTCCTGAGATTTTTAATTTTAATTTGCACATGTTAAACTCATTGTGTGAGATGTCGGGTGCATGGGTGGCGTGTTTGTGTGTGTTACGTGCGTTGTAAATGAGCAAATAATGTAGTCACAGCGGTAGATAGTGCAG
Organism: Schistocerca cancellata; assembly: GCF_023864275.1. NCBI lineage: Eukaryota > Metazoa > Arthropoda > Insecta > Orthoptera > Acrididae > Schistocerca > Schistocerca cancellata. Next base: position 21,009,115 of record NC_064632.1, on the reverse strand, counting down.
TTAGGTAAGTTCCCACAGCCTCCTCGTATTTTTTGATGTAGGTTTAGAATGTGTAGTTTGTTGTTGTGAATATTTTGTTCCACAATTTCCGTAGTTCTGTTCGCTCGATTTTATAATCGAGAAAGACATGCTCTCGAGTAGAGCGGAGTTCATGGATTGGGCCACTAAAACCGAGGTCAGTTTGTTCGAAGATCCGATCGCATCGGAAGTAGGGGGCACGAAGTGTACGGTTACTTTAGTAAAATGTAGGGAGAACGAGGAAATTTTCATAGGTGGGTCACGGGAGCTAAAGGGTGATTTATTAGAGGGAACAGGTGTTCCAGATGAAGTCAGTTTGCTGTCCGCAAGTCGTGATGAGAATTCCACGAACACAGCCGACGAAAGTGAACCTGAAGGACAAGATGCGACTGGTCGTGGGTCAGAGACCCTCGCACATATGTTATTAGGCCAGAGGAAGTAAATGAGTACGCTCTCGTGATATCCCAAGCTGCCCATGCGATTACTGGTGACACGCTCAAAAGGGAACAGAATGATATACAGACAGAGACCACAGTAAAATGCCGTTACGACAAGAGCGCCGAGACAATGAAAAAGTTTGAAGGTGAAGCCATCACAGATACGGAGAAGCTCATGTGGAACATAAAAAGCGAAAGCGATTGCGGAGTGGCAGATAAGCACTGTGAAGTGCGCAACAGAAGTACTAATGCCCACCCGCCAGCACTATAATACGATATTGTTCCCTCCATGGTCGCAAAATGTGGAAAAGTCAGACGGTTTTCCCCGAGGATCGCAAGTGTTTCCATGCTTCCAAGTGGAGAGAAAAAGTGACGTATCAAAAATGGTTCAGACGGCTCTGAGCATGTAGTGGGACGCGAAATGGAAGCGTCACCCATCCACCAGTGTCAGCCTAGGTTGCAGGTGAATATAAGTTAATTTAGTGTTTTTTTATGTATTTTTGTAATATTTCTAATAGTTGTGAATTGTCTAAACTTTTGTATTTAATTTTTTTTGTTTCATGTACGGAGAGGGCGGTGCAACGAACGGAGACAGTATCTTCACTGCCGGGACCAGAGAGAAAATTGCTGGTCACTATACGTCGCGGGTCGACAGCCAAAGAGCAACAGAAGATCCTGAAACCGAGTTGTTGCGTCGTGCTTCTAAAAACTGGAAAAAATAAGAATTTGTAATGTTTCTACAGCAATGATGTCATAGAAAGTTTAATCATGTTGTAAATGGTCAGTCCTATCTTGTCAAGGCTCAGGTTCACGTCTATATGTAGGAAGATAATAAACTAGTGGATGCTACCAAAGTTTAAATACGTGTTCCGAGAATTTATTTATGAAGAATTATGTAAATGAATTACTAATTTATTTGACAAGATTATTAATTGTGACAACATTCATCGCTAGTTTGAATCTGGAAAGTTTATTCAATATGGTTCTAATATTTGATAAATCAGATAACTTGCATTAATATAATTTCTGAGAAGAAACAAAACGATATCTAAAATGAAAAATGTTTGCACAAACAAATTGGACTGAGTGACGTAATTCTGCGCATACGACTCAAATGATGATGTTTTACAGTTTCGTTCAAGAACCATTCAGAGACAATTTAAAAAGAATTTAAATAATTTTGACTGACGTAGGTGACGAAGTCTGCACATGGTCATATGTCAAAAGAAAATCATTTATACAAAACTTGCGTCGTTAGACTACAAGCACTATGCGACTTAACTTCTGAGGTCATCAGTCGCCTAGAACTTATAACTAATTAAACCTAACTAACCTAAGGACATCACACACAACCATGCCCGAGGCAGGATTGGAACCTGCGACGGTAGCGGTCGCGCGGCTCCAGACTGAAGCGCCTAGAACCACTCGGCCACACCGGCCGGCAAACAGATTTTCTGTTGCAATAATTACTACGTAGCTTCTGTGCTTAGATAGTCATTTTTGTGTGTGGCTGGACTGTGAGGCACTTGGTGTGACTATGGAGAGATTATATGACGGTGGCACGTGTGTGTGCCTGGGTTCCATACGCCGTTGAGACGCGGTGCGCGAGGTTAGAGGAGCGGCTCGCATTTCACAGAATGGAACTTCGCATAGCGTGGGATTATCGTGCAGCTCACGCAAGCTCATTGCCATTTCCATGTCATTCACGTTTTGTTGGTTTATTTGTTGTAGGTATTTAACTGTGGTGCAGTGAGACGGACTCACGTTTTATTAAATTACCATGCGAGGTGTTCAGTGTAATGACTGTAGCGTGATATGCTAAAACCAGACACGCACAAATATTTAATGCGACTTCTGTTTCAGCATACAGAGACGTACCGTAATTACCTTGCAGCTGGCAGAGAAGACTTTTTACCTTCGCAAAGTAGTGCATGAAACATTAATCGAAGCATGTTAGAATTATTTTGTATCTTATAGTTTAAGGGTTGGGTTAAAATATGGTGAGTATACAAAGCAACGTATACAAAAGTTGTGTTTTTACATTATTGACAATCTAAGAGTCGGCACGACTCGCACAGCTAACACTACTGAATTTAATTTTAAAAAATTGCTTGCTTAGGTTAAGGGAATAGAAATATAAGTCTAGGAACAATTTCTTTTCTTGACACTCGAAACCGTCCATGCGGCTCACATACCTGACGCTATGAATCCTAGTAAAATGTGAAGGAGGCCTCCCAAAAATCAGTAATGAGCACTTCATATATATTGACTGTGCTTTCTGCGGAAGAAGAAAAAGTGCACATGCTATTTTTGTACATCATATAAGGAAACGAAACATGTGCATGGTTGAAGAAAACGTGAAGGTACTACCTCTCTCATCCTACCTATCATATCTTTATCGATTCAGTAAAGTGTGTTATCGGAAAATTTATTGTTTTGTAACACCAGATGTTTGAACTGACATCCATTCTCTATTGATTTTATAGATCTCTTCGATGAAAAATGCCATTTTAATCAACTCTTATGTTACTTGCCTAAATTTTGTCTTGTGTAATTTCCGTAATGGCACTTCTGACAAATAAGTCTGTTACAAGCATTGTTGCTGTGTATAGTGAACTTTTGTTTCATTTGTCTTAAGTTTATGTGTCGTTCAGGTGTATAGGATTTTCTAGAACAGTATTATTGTAAGTGTTTTATTTTTGATTTACACTCGTCTTGAATACATGTTTATTTTGCATACATCTTGTGGACGTCTGTGACGTCATCATCACGTTCGTTGTGTTCAATGTTATTTGTGTTGCTCATGTATTGTTTACATATTTCGATCTTCATACATTTGTGCATGACTTGCCTCTTGTACGTATATGATGTTATCATCACGTTCATTGTATTTAATGTTATTTGTGTTCCTCATGTATTGTTTACTTGTTATGAACTTCATTTATTTGTGCATGTGTTGTCTACTGTACATATGCGATGCTGTCATCACGTTCTATGTAATGGTGTTCTTCATGAACAGTTTACTTGGCAGGAAATTTATTTATCTGTACATGTTGCAATGTTATGTGAGCCTCACTGCCCCCCCCTTTTTTTTACTAATTTGTGTCGGATTTTACTCTGAGAAGCTCAGTAATGTATGTAAATACCGTGAATGTAAATTTGATTCAAAAAGTACTTGAAGTGAAGTGAAGTGAAGCGCAGCTGGACAGCAACAGACTCTTTAGCGCGCAATCCCTGCAACGATAGTAGTTGTGAATCTTTGAGTGTTGACTGTAAAAAAAATGACACTTTATTTATTAAAAAAAAGAGAACTGTTATTCTGTATCTTGTAGAAAGAGGACGTGTTGCTAGGCGTCGCTCTGAACGTATTGTTATATTTAATAAAAATTGATATTTTAGTGATAAAACCGAGTAAAGTATGTGTAAGAGTTGCCAAACATTTATGTATACAAATTTTCTGGAAGTGAAGATTAGAAATATCTCGTTTTTGTAAAAGGAGGTGAACTTCTTTGTCGTCGCCGTCTATCAATCGACAGAACTGTAAGTGTACAAAGTTCACTAAAATACAGGAAAAGAAATGCATTCTTTATTGTTTTCGTTCAATAAGTAAGAACCTCTCATAATTTCTTAATTACAGTAATGGGATTCTGTTCTTGTACAATAGTATGGTGCTGAACTCCACTGACCAACTTTGATGTACGAGGTGCATTGAAGTTCTAAGGCCTCCGATTTTTTTTCTCCGGACTGGAATGAGATAGAAACATGCGCATTGTTTTAAAATGAGGCCGCGTTCATTGTCAATACGTCCCAGAGATGGCAGCACCGTATGGCAAATGGAATTTTACCACCAGCGGCGAGAATGATAACTGTTTTAAATACTTAAAATGGCGACGTTTTCCTTACTTGAACAGCGTGCAATAATTCGTTTTCTGAATTTACGTGGTGTGAAACCAATTGAAATTCATTGACAGTTGAAGGAGACATGTGGTGATGGAGTTATGGATGTGTCGAAAGTGCATTCGTGGGTGCGACAGTTTAATGAAGGCAGGACATCGTGTGACAACAAACCGAAAGAACCTTGGGCTCGCACAAGCCGGTCTGACGACATGATCGAGAAAGTGGAGAGAATTGTTTTGGGGGATCGCCGAATGACTGTTGAACAGATCGCCTCCAGAGTTGGCATTTCTGTGTGTTCTGTGCACAAAATCCTGCATGATGACCTGAAAATGCGAAAAGTGTCATCCAGGTGGGTGCCACTAATGCTGACGGACGACCACATGTCTGCCCGTGTGGCATGTTGCCTAGCAATGTTGACGCGCAACGACAGCATGAATAGGACTTCCTTTTCCTCGGTTGTGACAATGGATGAGACGTGGATGCCATTTTTCAATCCAGAAACAAAGCGCCAGTCAGCTCAATGGAAGCACACAGATTCACCGCCACCAAAAAAATTTCGGGTAACCGCCAGTGCTGAAAAAATGATGGTGTCCATGTTCTGGGACAGCGAGGGCGTAATCCTTACCCATTGCGTTCCAAAGGGCACTACGGTAACAGGTGCATCCTACGAAAATATTTTGAAGAACAAATTCCTTCCTGCACTGCAACACAAACGTCCGGGAAGGGCTGCGCGTGTCCTGTTTCACCAAGACAACGCACCCGCACATCGCTAACGTTACGCAACAGTTTCTCCGTGATAACAACTTTGAAGTGATTCCTCATGCTCCATACCCACCTGACCTGGCTCCTAGTGATTTTTGGCTTTTTCCAACAATGAAAGACACTCTCCGTGGCCGCACAGTCACCACCTGTGCTGCTATTGCCTCAGCGATTTTCCAGTGGTCAAAACAGACTCCTAAAGAAGCCTTCGCCGCTGCCATGGAATCATGGCGTCAGCGTTGTGAAAAATGTGTACGTCTGCAGTGCGATTACGTCGAGATGTAACGCCAGTTTCATCGATTTCGGGTGAGTAGTTAATTAGAAAAAAAATCGGAGGCCATAGAACTTGAATGCACCTCGTAGCAGGACGTGTAGCTTGAAAGAAGTCTGTGTGCTAAGCAGTCTCCTTTTCTCACTAAAAGCAGATTGCTGTTTTATCTTATTTACATACAACAATGGTCCTTTAGGTATGAAAAGCTACAAAAACTTGGTCTCAAAGCTATTCGCAATACGGCCCAGTAACTAACGGAGTCGTATTCTAAACCTTAAAGAACAATAACTTCCTCCAAATTGTAATACGTCACCAACTGGCTCAGAAGCTTACCATTCAAGGAGGCAGAGACCAAAATTCAGTACCAGTGGCCGGCCGGAGTGGCCGTGCGGTTCTAGGCGCTACAGTCTGGAGCCGCGTGACCGCTACGGTCGCAGGTTCGAATCCTGCCTCGGGCATGGATGTGTGTGATGTCCTTAGGTTAGTTAGGTTTAAGTAGTTCTAAGTTCTAGGGGACTGATGACCACAGCAGTTAAGTCCCATAGTGCTCAGAGCCATTTGATATGAACAGACGCAGCGCCTGCCGCCGACAGCAGTACACGACGAACGATAACGATGACTGGTGAGACGATTCGTTCCCTCCTCCCCCCCCTTAATAACTGAGTCGTATCCACGTCTAGTCAAATCGGCCCTGAGATTTGTAATTTTTGTTTTGTTTTGTGTAAACAGCACGAAAATAAATACATTGTGATGCATAACTTTATGTATACATGTATGTAAAGTTTTGCATCAACCTGGATCTCAAAACTGCTGAAGATAGACGTTGACTGTGCATATTGCACCACAGACACAGTCCCTTTGACTCTTCGGATATGTCATTAAACTCGAGCAAGGATGTAAACAACCATGCATGAGTAGTGCGTATTAGACGTAGGGGGTTCGACGGCCGATCAGTTCCAGTCATTCCACTGGGAAGGAACTACACGACTCGTGTTGTCTGTAGTTCAACCACGTCTAGACGGCCAACACCGCGATTCGATCGTGCCCCCATTGTTACTTTGTACCAGGCAGGGATCTCAACAAGGGAAGTGTCCAGGCGTCTGGTAGTGAACCAAAGCAATGTTGTTCAGACATGGAGGAGATACAGAGAGACAGGAACTGTCGGTGACATGCTACGCTCAGACCGCCCAAGGGCTACTACTGCAGTAGACGACCGCTACCTACGGATTATGGCTCGGAGGAAACCTGACAGCAACGCCACCATGTTGGATAATACTTTTCGGGCAGCCACAGGACATCGTGTTGCGTCTCAAACTGTGCGCAATAGGCTGCATGTTGCGTAACTTCACTCCCGACATCCATGGCGTGGTCCATCTTTTGAACCACGACACCATGCAACGCAGTACAGATGGGCCCAACAAACTGCCGAATGGAGCGCTCAGAATGGGCATCACGTTCTCTTCACCGATGAGTGTCGCATATGCCTTCAAGAAGACTATCGTCGGAGACGTGTTTGCAGACAACCGTGTCAGACTGAACGCCTTAGACAAACTGCCAGCAAGTGCAGCAAGGTGAAGGTTCCCTGCTGTTTCAGGGAGGCATTATGAGGGGCCGACGTACGCCGCTGGTGGTCATGGAAGGTGCCGTAACGGGTGTACGATACTTGAATGCCATCCTCCGACAGATACTGCAACCATATCGGCAGCATATTGGCGAGAGATTCGTCTTCACGGACGATAATTCGCGCTCCCATCGCGCACGTCTTGTGAATGACTTCTTTTAGGGTAACGATATCGCTCGACTAGAGTGGCCAGCATATTCTCCAGACATGAAACCTAACAAACAAGCCTCGGATGGATTGAATAGGGCTGTTTATGGACGACGTGGCCCACTAACCAACGGCGAATCTCCGTTGCGGAATGGATCAATCTGGACCAACTGTGCCTTGATGAACTTGTGGATGGTATGCCACGATGAATACAGGCATGCATCAATGCGAGAGGACGTGCTACTGGGTACCGGTGAGCACAACAGTCTGGAGCAACATCTCCGGTCTCGTTGTATGGTGCAATGTGTGGTTTTCATGAGCAGTAAAAAGGGCGGAAATGATGTTTATGTTGATCACAATTCCAATTTTCTGTACAGGTTCCGGAACTCTGGGAACCGAGGTGATGTAAAACATTTTTGATGATATAAAAAATTAATAAACGGAAAATAAATTGTCAATGAAGAGACCCGATTCCACGTTAATATGAAAATATGATTTAAGGCTAAAGCGCTATTACCTCCGCCACATCAATTGTGTACTGAACCGCTCTATTAGCGTGTACCGACATTGTCATGTTGTCTGAGAGTACTGTCGCAATGGATTAGCATTGTGAATGAATGTCAGCGATGTGTTGACAAAAACGTAGTGAAGAAAGCTGCCAGGAAGTGGATTAAGGACGGTGTTCTGCTTTTAATTTGAATGTCGGTGGGTTCCAAGGTGAAATGCAGTATAATGTTATTTCGTCGTAATTGTTACTTTATCCAACATTAAAGAGAAGAAACAGGGATGATTCTAGATATATTAGTGTCACAAGATGTTTGTAGATAACACTTATTGAGGTACGCATAATGGTATCCACACTGCAAAGTTTGAGTGCAATTATAAAGAGTATTTCTCCCATTTCCGTCGCTATCGCTCCCTTAAAATTTCGATATCATTGTTGATGTTCCATCACGAGCTCTACAATGAGATTCTTGCGTGCTTAAAAATCGTCTCACAACTTAATCCGCTCACTGACACAGTCGTGTTTTTTCATTAGTAGTATTCAAAACACAGCTGGAGCCCGACGCTCTTCCATCGAAACATCTGACCTCACGCACAGAACTACAACAGAAAAATATCAGGCTCGTACAGACACACTCACCCTGCTTTGGGTAAACGCATCCAGCATTTGCTCTCGCAAGAATCTCAGACATTTACAAGAAGTATTCGCAAAAAACAATCAGGCAGTAGCTGTCAGCGAAAATTTGCCACTAGTGTAAACTATTCTGCGTGTACTGTCTGAGAGTACCAAACTGCTGAAAAGCCAAAAGCTCTCACGACTATCCAAACCCTAAGACTTGCCAGATAGTGAACTGCCCGCAGAGTCGCTTGTAACTGCTTGCTTAAGGAAAGTGAAAATTTCCGAAATGTAGGCGGAATCCAGCATTGATTTACGCTAATTAATGTCAATGACGGCGTGTGTGGAGACTCCTCATCGGAGTACGTCTTTAGAGGAGGACACAAGTATTTCCCGTATCACTAAACGTTAAAATCGTTTATACCCGAGAATATCACCATACTCCTGGAAAACACATTCCCAGTGAGCTACTGCCCCCCCCCCCCCCCCCCCCGTCAATGCACCGTCAAAAACACCTTTCCACCCGTCGCGCGGTTTAGCCGTGTGGTCTTAGGCGTCCTGTTACGGTCCGCGCGGCTGCCCCCGTCGGAGGTTCGAGTCCTCTCTATGGTATGGGTGTGTGTGTCGCCCTTAGCGTAAGTTAGTTTAAGTTAGATTAAGTAGTGTGTAAGCTTAGGGACCGATGACCTCAGCAGTTTAGTCTCGTAAGACATTACCACAAATTACCAATTTCCTCTCCATCCCACTCCTCGCGGAACAACATGTGATTCTTGTATACGGAACCTACACTGCCACACGAACAGACGAGTCAGTTTATTTTTAGTTTGAAGAAAGCTAGAACAGGTAACATATGCTGTGCAGTAGCGAGTGTACCCAGAACAGTTTCTCTTGGAATCTGAAGTTTCGCCTTTCACATCTGTTCACTCTACAATTAAAAATTCCATATCGTACTTGTGTCAACAAGCTTCCAGTAGCGTTTTTATTTCCAGTAGTGAAGCTCCTGGTCGTATTGCCAGCCAGTGTCAACATCGCAGCTTCAAAATTCATATGTTATTAAAACTGTAGAGATAGAAAGTATTAGCATGAACATGAACGTTACCTGCATGCTACCAAATAAAACAGGGTGTCCTAAGAAACGATACATTCTTTTCCTGCTCATAACTACAATGCTTTTTTTTTCGTTTTTCCAGTGTTACGGCTTGAGAGATGCCTTGAGGCAGTCTGAATATTGACCAAACAAAGTTCACTCTGAAGTGCTACTGGAAGACTGATGGCTAATTGGTGCAAATGGCTCTGAGCACTATGCGACTTAACGTCTGAGGTCATCAGTCGCCTAGAACTTAGAATTAGTGAAACCTAACTAACCTAAGGACACCACACACATCCATGCCCGAGGCAGGATTCGAACCTGCGACCGTAGCGGTAGCTCGGTTCCAAACTGTAGCGCCTAGAACCGCACGGTCACTCCGGCCGGCTGGGAGACTGAGAATGTAAGTGAAGTGCAAGGGCAGTTCAGAATGAAATTTCAAAACGATGAACAAAGGCAACTCACAATTACTCGTCTGCGAGATAAGTCTGAGGAAGAAGGAACTGTCCAGAATACTAGCAGGAAACATTCCAGAAGACTACGATCACCCACGGGCCTTACATCAGAGAGAGAGAGAGAGAGAGAGAGAGAGAAGAGAGAGAGAGAAGTCATCGAAACGCTTCAGCAGCCAACCAGAAAGTCTGTGGGGAAAGTGGATCGTGAGGCAGCTCCAAAACCGAGTTACCATCCCAATTTGAAGCGAGTCCAATGGAAAAGCTTTATTCCTGGATTACGCCACGCTATGAATGAGGATGATCGCGTCCGGAGAGTTTAATTTTGCTCGCGGTATCAAGTAAGATGCTCACACATCAAACATTACTGGTACACCTCATGAAATTAGGCCTCTATGGATTTTTTTATGGGGCATGTGAAGCACAATGGTTATAGCTCAAGACCAGCTACAATCAATGAATTGAAAGCAGTCATTGAAGGCAGATCTACCAAGACACGAATTGTTGACGATTACGAACGCGTTGGATTCCATCGGTCAACCTCATCACCTATGTTTGGACCACAATCACCAAACTTTTGATTTTTCGATAAATAGCTGGTTTATGCATTTGTTCACATTATTTTGAATGTCTCCGTATCTCAATAAATATTAATTTTACAATCATAAAATGAGAGTAAAATCATTTTTGAGGACACCCACAAGACTCATACAAACTGTATATCTTGTATACAGTTGTATCACGTGTGATTTATGAAAGAAGTTTGTTTCTATTTTCATTTCCCGCACACATCCTCCTTCCAGGAACCTAATATTTCCGCTCACACTCAGCACAAATCCTAGGTATGCTATTAGTCAGCTGGTAGCGCCTTTCGACTGACATCTGCAGCCTTCATTTTGATTGGTCCATAATGAATAGGGCCTCAGTCCGGTTAAGCAACTTTCTAGCATTTTAGAACAAAGGTAAAATGTTATTCTCTTGCAAAATCTCTTATATTTTAAAGAGACGAGTAATGTGAGTGAAGAATGATGTTGACTGAGGCTCTCAGAAACTGCCCCTGAAGCACTTTCACTATGGACTGATTGATATCTAAACAGGATCACTCGGCTTATGTTTCGCTACATACCACTACAACAACATCAATAAGAAAATTATGTTGGCGAAAGCATTTTAATCACTGTGAGGCGGTCAGTTTTGTACAGCTCTTCACCCAAAAGTTCCCATTTCCAGAAAATCTGTCGCTACCCTCATTCTTACATGGATAAGATAAAAACATTAAATTACAAGTACAGTAATTTGTTTTAGTTGGATAAAATTTGTTATGAATGTGCTCAGAACCATGAGATAATATGACCGTTTCATGTTGTATGGCAACATTCAGCAAATAATGGCAAAAAAGTAGTAAAGTGAGCATTAACGAAAACATGATGCTGCCTCTCTGTACTTCAGGTGCGCGTTTGCTGAATGTTACAGGTATCGTTTTTTCTCTCGTGTACACATCATAGGAAATTATTGGAAGTGAAGTCTCCAGAAACCGTTCTGTGGCCACGACTTCCTTTATGCAAATTACATGCTACGTAAACCACTGCAATAAATAAATTAACAACAGATTTCCCAATGGTTCAGTTCCTTAAATGAATAAATTTGGTCAATGACAGTCATTCGCTACTTGTAGTTTACGCAAGTTCTGGTAACGACAAAGTAATTTAGTTATTAATGCAGTGATAATCATTACCATCATCATCATCATCAATACCATATTGCACAGTTTCCAGCTCCAGGTTGGATCTGATTGGAAGATATGCCGAGCCATCTAGTCCTGTTTTCCCACCATCATTCTGTGTTCTCTCTGGTCCAGTCCTCGCATCTCTTTTCAAGACCACCAACACGTTTCAGCCATGTATCCCTTGGTCTTCCTCTTGGTCGATCTCCATTTCATGTACCTTGGGAATCTTCTTCTTCTCCATTGGTTCTCCCATGGTTCAGATGGGCAGGTCAGTGTTGTGATGTAGTAACTCCTGTATGTTACTTATTTGCTTTATTGTGGGACGCCTTTATTCCAAACCATACTCCTAACACTTCTGCCTTTTTGCCACGTTAACTGACCTCTGTCTCATTTCTTCCATTTCGCTCTGTCACACTCCCCAAGTTCCTTACACTTTCTACATTCTTTAATTGTTCACCTACAATCCTTATTTCATCAACTGACCTGTGTTTCTTTCCAGCTGTAACCAGGATCACACTTACTTAGATCATGTTTTATTCCATACTATCCCTCTGTTTCTTGTCAACCATCTAGCTGTTCCTCACTCTCCTCCTTCCTGTCTTCCCAGATCACCAAGCCATCCGAAAACACCATTGCTTTCATCTTGTCTGCTACAGTTTTATTCTGCCACCTTATTCATTATCTTCTCGAAGACCACAATGAAAAGAAGAGGTAACAGTACACTGGCTTGTTTCACATAATTTCTTTATTGGAAGCAATCCATCCTCTCATTAACGACTATCATCAACTCAGAATTCGTCAGTACATCCCTTCCACATTGTTTTGTCTCTTTTCTCACTTCCTTCTTCTCTAGGGCTTTCCAGACTTTTCTTCTGCAGACACTTTTAAATGCTTTTTCTAAATCGAGTAAAGCCACCACAAAATCTTACCCAGATTTATAGTGTTGACCCAGGGGCTGCCTCACTGTAAATATCAGTTCAACAGTAGACCTCTGAGGGCTGAAGGCATGCTGTCCCTCAGTTCCTTCTCGACTCTTATTCGGATTCTGCTCTCCAGAATCTATTCATGAACCTTGTCACAGTGTGAGTACCATGTAGTTCCTACAATCCTTCCTACACAGTTTTTTGAATATAGGGACAATTAGTGTCGTCTTCCAATCTTATTGAGGAGTTTTCTCATCCCTCACCATCCTCTTCACAAGATACATCCACTGTTTCCCTACCTCCGCTTCTGCCTTCACCATTTCGACACATACCTCGTTCACATTTGGTGCCTGAACAAAGGTCAAAACATTGGAATCACACGTGTATATTATGTATCGCAGAGGCTCAATAATGTCAGTCATTGAACGTCATCCAGTATTCACTCAACAGTAGAACCTTTTATTTTCAGAATTCGAATTGTAAACAGTTCCCTAGGCTCTGGCCAACCCACGTCTCCACACTACTCTTTCTGCCAGGAGTTCAGGAGAACGTCTCTGAGGTCTGAAAGATAGGAGATGAGGAACTGGCGGAAGCAAAACTATGAGACGTGTTTGGGTAGCTCAGTCGGTAGATCATTTATCCGCGAAAGGTGAAGGTCCAGGTGTCGAGACCAGTCCGGGACACAATTTTAATCTGCAGGAAATTTCAGTATTATTTTGTGTCTTATTTAGTCTTCACAAATACATTCATGCCGACCCATATGATTTTATCTGACGCCTTACTGTAAACGGTGCCTCCAGAGTTATGACAGCAACATTTGGAGGCAAAGCTCAAGTCGCAGCTGCCGCTTAGGCCGTCACACCACTTTACTTGCTGAGGCGTCACTTTGGATGCGTGTGGAAACCCAGCCTCAGGCCAAATAGCCTCGACTATCTGAAAAATAAGGGTGGCAAAGTTATCTTTAGCGATATTGTTCTCACAATCAGCAATACCGCATCACATCAACTGGATACAGAAGCGAGGCAATGGGTTGTGAAACTCGCTAGCACACTGAAACAGTGTGTCGGACCAGGACTCCCAATGGGACTTTTGTCTTCCGTGGACAAATGCTGTACCGATAGAGCTCTTCAAGGAAGACTAATGGCCATTCTTTACTGCCTTATTGCAGACAGTACATTACTCTTTTTCTTCATTAATGTTTCCCTGCATAATTTGCATACCTCCCTTGATGTTATGACAGTTCAGTCGGATGGGCATTTTGAAACATCACCTTAGAAAAATTAATGAATTACTGTGCTGATAAACCTCTTACGTTATTTGATTTACAAACAGATGAGCAGAACTGAACGTACTCAGACATTTCTCTCTTTGCTTATTCTGATCAACACTAAACTGACACACAATATTTTTAGCGCAACGCAATCTGACTTTCAATAATCCCTACAAAAGAAAGGCCCTGACTAACAATAACCTATACCTTTCATGACTCACTTACCTCACAAAAATCTTCGTTACTCGAACTACTACAATACCGCGAGCGCCAATACAGCCAGCTAAATAAAGGATTCTAAGTACTGGTGGCACTAACTGCTGATAGGCATAGTTAGCAAATGAAAGATTTTGAGAGAAAACAAACAATGCATTTACCTAAATAATGTTCAAAAGTTATCATATATATATATATATATATATATATATATATATATATATATCGTCCGCTCTCAAAATTTTGCCATCTCTCTTCTCACATCCACCACTGCTGGCGGCTCACCTCCAGCTGTGCAACCCTACGCGCTGTTCATATCCAACAGCCCAACACTACAATACCAAATATTCCAACAATGCAAACCAGCTACAGACTGCACGCAGCACAGTCAGTGAATTTCATACAGAGTGCTACGTGGCGTTACCAACATGAAAACCTAAATAGCCTACTTACAAATTGGCTGCACAAGAGGCAAGGGACCAGGTTCAAGCCTTGCGTAACTATGCGATTCATGTGACTAAACACACTAGAACGACGCTTCACACCCATTTATGCATTTACAAATAAAGGTACAGGTCGGACAGTAGTGCCTAAAGAAAACAAACTGCCTGGTGGAATCGACGTTTTTCCTTAAGTTAGTCACGGCTACGATATCCAACCAGAAGACATCATGAAACTAAAGGATTAGAAAATTGTTCGTTTGTGACACATTCTAGACCAAATTATAAAAATTAATTGAAGTAGAAGTAGGGAATATATGGATATCAGGAAAAAATTGCAAGCAGAGCGACCGAAGACATGAAAATCAGAGGAATAAATTAGATAAATTCTACCTTATGAGTTATACTATACAAACAACAATTGGTCAAACGCAGAAACGAAATTCTGATGGCAATTCTAATGGTGTTACATGTGAGATTTAGACGCAGAATACAAAGGAGAAGAGAGCTACTCAAATTCTAAAACGAAATTTGATCAGAATTATGAAACGCAGCTTTAACAGAAATTTAAAATATGTAATGTGAATGATAATACAGAAAGAAGAAAAGCTTTAGGTTCAAGGACTTCTTATTAAACTTTCTCGCCAGCCGGTGTGGCCGAGTGGTTCTAGCGGTTCAGTCTGAAACCGTGCGACCGCTACGGTTGCAGGTTCGAATCCTGCCTCGGGCATGGATGTATGTGATGCCCTTAGGTTAGTTAGGTTTAAGTAGTTCTAAGTTCTAGGGGACTGATGACCTGAGATGTTAAGTCCCATAGTGCTCAGAGCCACTTGAATCATTTTTTAAACTTTCGCGAAAACCGTTTGACTCCAAAAACCAACATATTGGAGATATGTTGGACACCCGTGGAAGATGTGCAAGAGATAACTCCTGTTGGAACGCAGCGGACTGCGCGGTTCACCGTGAAGATAATAACGATGAACAAAGTAAACCTAATTAGCTTTATATTTCCAAGTTTGTTGGAACCACTTGCGACATTTGGGATAATGAGTCTATCTGCGAAGAGAAGTGATGTCGAACTTAAGTGGTGAAAAGAACCACCACGGTAGAACCGTTCAGCTTCTGCTTTTTTTTTTTTCTAGGTGCTGCAGTTTCACAAATGTCAGTGTACCTACTGTGAGATAGAGCTGCGTCGTGCCGTAAAAGTATGCGAAACTTGGTCCCACGATGAAGCGGCGACTGGCTGCACATGTGCGTGGGAGGGATCCATTAAAAGTTGTCAGAAGTGCGCCGCCTCCACTTCTGCGTCGCTTTACGGTGTCTGCTCCAAGTCAGCAGAGAATCGGCTTTTCCAAAGCTGCTGCCAAACAGCCAGCCATTATCCCAAGGAGCGATACGTTTCCTTACGTCTCATTATCAGCGAAACTAACATTCGTTCAGGAAGGAAGATTACAGTTTAACGTCCGCCGACATGCAGGTCATTAGAGTCAGAATTAGAGACAGAATGTTTCAAGGATGGGGAAGATAGTCGACAGCGCTCTTTCAAAAGTCCCATCTCAGTATTTGCCTGGACAGATTCAGGGAAATGCGAGCCCTGAGTGGTAACCATTGCACCACGTCACTAGGTGTGATTTGTTCAGGTTCAACATTGTTGCTACATGATAATGATCGTAATTTGTTGTTATTACATCTCATTTTAATTATCAGAGACAATGAAATGATGATTAGCATCTTCTCACAAACGTATTAAGCATTTAAATACAATCAGTTCTTGTATTCATGAAGGACTGCACTGGTTCATGACTTTAGAACAATAGTTATTGATAAAACAAGTTCAGTACTGCAAATACTACGGTACTTGTTTAGCACATTGCTTTGGCTGAATCATATTTACATATACGAAAATCTTTTATACGGCTCCAGTAACAACCGTAGAATGAAATCTTCATTTAGAAAGAGTAAACAGCCAATCCATTGTAAATTTTACGGTTTTTTATTTATTTATTTATTTTATGACCACACTGGACTATTTTAGTCAATATTATGAACTAAGTTATTCTGGTTTTTGTTGACCCAGTACTTTCCGATCTTCCAGATCGCGCCTTTCTCTCTTCATCCGAAATCACCCTTCTTATTCCCTGTTTCTTAATTTTTATTGGTGGTGCAATATGTTTGTCTTGAATTATCTTGAGTGCGTCTGTCTTGCCTTTCAAATCCTCCATCGTAATCCGTAATTTGATCATTTCCTCGTCGATTTCTGCGATCCAGCTGATGCTGTTCTTACTATTCCATAAAATCTCAATTTTTCTCCTGCTGTTTCTATTTTCTGTTGTCCTCGTCAAATGTCCTAAGAAAGAGTTCCGTTTCTTTTTAATTGTTCTTATCACTGGTTCTATTTCTTTATAAACTGGTTCATTTTAAGCTCTTCTCCAAACTTTGTCTTTTTCGTTTTTTTTTATTTATACATGTTCTGACTATCCTTTCTGTTTTGAGTAATTTCTCTATTGCAAAAATGTTGGTTGTTTTAAATATAATTTCGCTAGCAAGTGTTATTTTTGTTCTGTGACTATTTTGTGATGTTTCACTTTTTTGGCTACTGGAGGCATTTTTTGTTATATATATTCTTGGTAAGATGATGTGTTTTAATCAACTTGTTTATTCTACTCTGCGGTGATGGTTTCTCATTCAGGTTGTGTGTCATTATTTCTCCCAAGTATTTAAGCTTTTCAACAATTTTTATGTCGTGTTCTCCAATTCTAATTTTATTTGCCAGTAGCGGTTCTGTTTGAATTGTTCCTCTTTTTCCAAAAGATATTTTATGACCAATACTCTGGGCTATTTCGTGTAATGATTACATCTGTTGTTTGGTTTCTTGAATGTTGTTAGCGAGAAGAGCGAGGTCATCTGCATATCCTAAAATCTTCACCTTTGTATCGTCTTTTTGTCTTCCAGTCTTAATGTTCTTTGGATTGTACTTCTACCAATGCCTCATTATGTATTCAAGGGCACAATTAACAAGAAGTGGTGCCAGATCAACTCCCTACCTCAAACTAGTTTTTACCAAGAATGATTGAAAAGGCTCCCCTCTGAAATTTTCGAATTTGTATTATTTAAGGTAAGCTCTATCAGTTTAATTAATATTGGGTAGAGTCAGAAATGTCTAAGAAATTTTAACCGTGAGGGTAAATGGACGGAATAATGTGCTTTCTTAAAATCTATAAATGTAATAGAGAGAGACTTGTTTCATTTGCTGTAGTAAGCCATAGTTAATTTCAGAGTAATTATTTGGTCGGCACAGCTTCTCCATGGCCTGAACCCTCCTTGGTATTCCCCCAGTTCCTTATCCAGCTGTTCTTTGATCCTATTCAGTAAAATCTTGGAAAAAATCTTGTAGGTACAGTCCAAGGGCGAATTCCTCTACAGCTTTCTGGATCACTTTTGTCTCCTTTCTTATATAGTGGGTTAATTATAGCTGCGGTTCATTCTGCTGGGAATTTTTCTATTGCTTAATTTTTTTGTAAAATAATGTGTAAGGATAACTGAGTTGTTTAACCAGGATACTTCCACATTTCCAGAAACACTTGATTTTCCCCACATGCTTTGTAGTTTCTCATATCTTTAAGTGTAATTTCTATTTTTTGTGCTGCAGGCGGGTTTATAATTTCTGTTATGGTTTCTGGAGGGGTGCTTGTGTCTATTGTTAAAAGCTTTTCAGCTTCATCTCAGTTTAAGAGCTTTCTGAATGCTTCTGCCAGGATCTCTACGTTTTCCTTGTTATTATGCGCTGTAGTTCCAACTTTAGTTATCAGTAACAGTGTGGGAGGGTTGTAATTACGTAAATACTACTGGATTCGGCTTTGAAATACTATCTGGAATTGGTTTTATAGAGGTTTTCTTCAATGGAACTCATTAGGTCCTTTTCACATTTCGCTTTGTTCTTCTGATTATTTGAGAGAAATTTTTCTCTGAAGTTTTTGAGGTTGGCTGTATTTTCTTCTGTTTTGTGAAATTGAAATTTTTTCGAAGTCTGATGTCTTTGAACACAAACTTCGTCACATTCTGTAGGCCCCCTTGCATGTTTTTTCTGTTTTTTTTTTTTTACTGTGGGCGATTCTTCAGTACGCTGTTTTAAAACTGGTATTAGTCCCTCATCATTATCGGTTACTATTGTGTTTTGTGTGTTTTCTGAGATTTGTGATTTCCATTAATTTATGTTGCTTATACTTTCTTTTATCTCCAACTGTTCTCTGTTTTTTTTTTGTCTCTTGCTTAACAGGGTGAAATTGATTTTCATTAAATAATGATCTGAACCTGTGTCTTTTCCTCTCAGTACTTTAACATGTCGAATTTCTTTATGAAAGAATTTGTCCTTGCAGGCATTGCCCTGATGCCACTTTCCTCTTGTCCAATCAGGATGTTTCCCTGTCATAAGTTCGCTTGGTTTTCTTTTAAAATAGGTACATTCAAAGATGAGCCCACGTGGTCTGCATATTTCAATGAGTCTTTGTCCATCTGTATTAGACTGTTTATGTGGAGCCCATTTTCCAGTTATATTTCCGTAGTTCTTTTCCTTTCCCCATCGGGCATTAAAATCTCCTATTAAGATCTTTATGTTGCTTTTGTAGACTTGATTTATTGTCTTATCCATAAGATCACAGAAACTTTCTACTTGTATCATAGTTCTTGTTAGAAAATTTTTGTCATTGGTAGGGGCATAGGCGTTTACGATTGTATGGAGCTTGTTTGTAGTTTGCAGACTTAAATTTGCGATTCGTGCAGAAATAACTTTAAAATCAGTTATTGAATCTATCAATTGCAAATTTACTACAAATCCTGTTCGGAATTGTGGACACTTTCATAAATCTTTGTCCTGGTTTTCCATTGTAAATTCTATGACTTTGAGATTCAAATGGACCTTCTGCTTTACTTCTCA
Organism: Schistocerca cancellata; assembly: GCF_023864275.1. Lineage (NCBI taxonomy): Eukaryota > Metazoa > Arthropoda > Insecta > Orthoptera > Acrididae > Schistocerca > Schistocerca cancellata. Next base: position 20,989,798 of record NC_064632.1, on the reverse strand, counting down.
TTTCTCGGAGTCCTACTATTATGACGTTTTGTCTGTCCAATTCATTTGTGAGTTTCTGTGATTTGCAATTTTCAGTAAGGAATTCAGGTTATGCGTAATTGGAAGATTTATTAAAACCCTTTAACATGGCTTCAACTATACAAAAACGTCTTCTTCTGAAGTAAATATAGATAACTGGATTACGTGTTATGGCAGATATACGTTACAATATAGACGGGAGGCGTCATTCAAATACAAAATTTCACCTCGATTATAAATTAAAGCACGCACAACATTGTTGTTGTATTATGGTACTTCCTCACCAAGCTACAGTTAGCTCAGGGGAGACAGAGAAACACAACATTCTCGACCGACTGCGTATTTCGTTTCCGTAGCAAAGGCAGTTACTCCATTTTCGTTGGTACAGATTATACCACACGTTTCCTTTCGATAAAACTTTGCGTCTCATGAAATACGCTCCTGGAAATTGAAATAAGAACACCGTGAATTCATTGTCCCAGGAAGGGGAAACTTTATTGACACATTCCTGGGGTCAGATACATCACTTGATCACACTGACAGAACCACAGGCACATAGACACAGGCAACAGAGCATGCACAATGTCGGCACTAGTACAGTGTATATCCACCTTTCGCAGCAATGCAAGCTGCTATTCTCCCATGGAGACGATCGTAGAGATGCTGGATGTAGTCCTGTGGAACGGCTTGCCATGCCATTTCCACCTGGCGACTCAGTTGGACCAGCGTTCGTGCTGGACGTGCAGACCGCGTGAGACGACGCTTCATCCAGTCCCAAACATGCTCAATGGGGGACAGATCCGGAGATCTTGCTGGCCAGGGTAGTTCACTTACACCTTCTAGATCAGGTTGGGTGGCACGGGATACATGCGGACGTGCATTGTCCTGTTGGAACAGCAAGTTCCCTTGCCGGTCTAAGAATGGTAGAACGATGGGTTCGATGACGGTTTGGATGTACCGTGCACTATTCAGTGTCCCCTCGACGATCACCAGTGGTGTACGGCCAGTGTAGGAGATCGCTCCCCACACCATGATGCCGGGTGTTGGCCCTGTGTGCCTCGGTCGTATGCAGTCCTGATTGTGGCGCTCACCTGCACGGCGCCAAACACGCATACGACCATCATTGGCACCAAGGCAGAAGCGACTCTCATCGCTGAGGACGACACGTCTCCATTCGTCCCTCCATTCACGCCTGTCGCGACACCACTGGAGGCGGGCTGCATGATGGTGGGGCGTGAGCGGAAGACGGCCTAACGGTGTGGGGGACCGTAGCCCAGCTTCATGGAGACGGTTGCGAATGGTCCTCGCCGATACCCCAGGAGCAACAGTGTCCCTAATTTGCTGGGAAGTGGCGGTGCGGTCCCCTACGGCACTGCGTAGGATCCTACGGTCTTGGCATGCATCCGTGCGTCGCTGCGGTCCGGTCCCAGGTCGACGGGCACGTGCACCTTCCGCCGACCACTGGCGACAACATCGATGTACTGTGGAGACCTCACGCCTCACGTGTTGAGCAATTCGGCGGTACGTCCTCCCGGCCTCCCGCATGCCCACTATACGCCCTCGCTCAAAGTCCGTCAACTGCACATACGGTTCACGTCCACGCTGTCGCGGCATGCTACCAGTGTTAAAGACTGCGATGGAGCTCCGTATGCCACGGCAAACTGGCTGACACTGACGGCGGCGGTGCACAAATGCTGCGCAGCTAGCGCCATTCGACGGCCAACACCGCGGTTCCTGGTGTGTCCGCTGTGCCGTGCGTGTGATCATTGCTTGTACAGCCCTCTCGCAGTGTCCGGAGCAAGTATGGTGGGTCTGACACACCGGTGTCAATGTGTTCTTTTTTCCATTTCCAGGAGTGTAGTTTATACAGATCAGTGCCCTTCCACAAACCGTTCTCCGTGCAGTCTTTTGTTTTGTATGCAACCTGTAATGGCCTATCTCTCGGTCCGTGGGTTAGAGCCGAGTACTGGAAACTCCGGGACCGCAAGTGCGAACAGGCACACGGGAGGACACAAGCAATGGTTTGAACGAATTTAAAGAGAAGCTGTGACATAAAGTGGCGAAGGTGCTGTGCGCTACAAATCCTTACTTTGCAATATGGTGAAAACTTCCTGCTGGACAAAGAAATGGGAACACCAAAACCACAACACATTATCACGCCTAATACGGCGTATGAAATTTTTCGGATTCAAAACAGCTTCCCTTATGATTTTCAAGGGAATGGTATACCATTCTTTTCTGGCAAAGAATGACAGAGATATGTAGTGGTATTGCACCCTAGTTCTTGCAGAGTAACCGTTTGGCCCATGGAACCACGATATCGCTCATCCAGATCTCCACCGAACCCACCGCCGTTTCTCATTCTTGGGAAGTTAACTCGGACAGATGTCGGAAGCAGTGTGCAACAAGACACTTCCGATCAAATGACTTCATTCTATTACTGCATACTCCAGGTTTCGTGGCTTCAGCGCTAGATATTCCTGTTACAGGCATTTGCATCAGTCACGTGCGTCTTCGGAATTCCAGCACGCCCTGAAGTTTTCAGCCTGTTGATCTCCCTTCGTGTTGTTTTGGTGTTGACAGGGTTGGCGAATATGACGTTCAGTTCTGCAGTGTTTTTTTGCAGCTGCCGTCCTCTTCTTTTTCGTTACATCCTCTTCACGATCACTCAACACACACTTCAGTCCACGTAGTGAATTAGCGGATGAAGTTTTCCCTCTTTCCCTCTATGCGCCGGCCTCGGTGGTCTCGCGGTTCTAGGCGCTCAGTCCGGAACCGCACGACAGCTACGGTCGCAGGTTCGAATCCTGCCTCGGGCATGGGTGTGTGGGATGCCCTTAGGTTAGTTAGGTTTAAGTAGTTCTAAGTTCTAGGGGACTGATGACCACAGATGTTAAGTCCCATAGTGCTCAGAGCCATTTGAACCCTCTATGCGTGTACATGTTCGAAACGGTGCCTCTTGGAAAACGAAACACTTAGACTGCCTTGTTTTCGGAAACTCGAGCAACAACAGATTCCCCACGTTCCAATACATTTAGATCCGATATGACGCTCGCAGATGTTCTGACCACAACTGACACAGACAATGTGTTGTGCACTTTGCACAGATGTAATTCGCGGTCAAATACAATAACCCAGTCTGCACGCTTGACCAGCATTTGAATTTATGTTCAAGCTTGTATTTCTCGCTGTTTTTGCATATTTTTGCCCAGTCCCTGTATATATTTGCACCGGGAACAAGTGCCCCCTATATCGCTGAGATAACAAGTGCGTGAGCCACGAACTCACCCAGCAGTGTTCGCAACATCGGCTCAGTAACTATCACGTTGAAGATAGATAGTTACACTTTTGTAAATAACACCTTGCGACGTTACTACAGATATCATGGATGGCTCGTGATCGCCTGGAAGGTTCGACGGCATTAAAGATGGTTCAAATGGCTCTGAGCACTAAGGGACTTAACTGCTGTGGTCATCAGTCCCGTAGACTTAGAACTACTTAAACCTAACTAACCTAAGGACATCTCACACATCCATGCCCGAGACGGGATTCGAAACTGCGACCGTAGCGGTCCCGCGGTTCCGGACTGAAGCGCCTAGAACTGCTCGGCCACCGAGGCCGTAATCGACGCCATTACTATTTCAGTTTCTTTGTATATCTTCCATACTCGTTGCTTTATTAGTACTTTGAAACCTAGAACGTAGTTATCACCGAGATGGTAGAAGATAAAGAAACTAGGGATTCCATTAGTGAAATTATAGAAACTAGTGCTTGTGTATTGAGGATAAGGTATAAGCAAGTGAATGAATCTACGAAAGAAAGATTCTGTTGTATGTATCGGATACGTGAGGGGTTGCAAATGGTTGTAAAAATATTACTTCATTGTTTCGCACATTACATACCATGCAGTAAAGCATAGATATGATTGTGCGGGACCAATAACAGTAGTATTACAACCTGTTACGTCTCATGGTGGATCTACGGAAGACACTAAAAATTTTTCCAAGTTGTGGCAGCTCCCGGAATGCAAACTGCCTGTGTCAGTGACAAGCGAGTTGTGACAAACACGAAAGATATTGCAGCATTGGAGAATGACCAAGCAGTCAAGTATGCAAGTGAAGCCTAATAACATCATGGAAGCCGAGAGATAGCGTCATACTAGTAAAAAGCAGTATTTCATGATGAAGGTTAGGTGCAGCAATAAAATAAGTATTCAGGTGTCGAGTAAGCAGAGCAGGTCCTCTGAAAGGTGAAATTGCGATAGTTTTACATCATCAGGAGAGCTGACAGCGAGAGAAAATGAGAACACGTGATGTCATTGCTAGCTCCACCACCTCAAAGCGCACGGGATGCGCCAACATAAATACCCCACTCTTCTTAACAAGTGTCTGATTGCTCGGCACTTGTTGCCGATGACGAGTGTATGGTATCTGTCCTTGCGTCAGCTGCAGCTATTGAGCGCGAGCGGAGACAACGGAGACCGACCGTCAGCACACCTAGCTCTCTTTGTGGAACCTTGAGTCTGGCTGGTAGGACGCAGCTTCTGCTAGCTACAATGCCAACTTCTGAAGCAAGACTGATGGAGCGCGTGGGCTGCCACCACCCTGTAGGCCTGCTGGAGGCTTGACCGGAGTAACCTGGATGCTGTTCGTCATCCACCTTCAAGAGGGTGAGCACGGCTGCTGCTCTTCCCTTCCTGTGGCAGACATGGAAGCTGCTGGCTCCTGTGTCGTAAACGGGAGTTAAGAGCTGACTCCTGTGTGCCCGGTGGTATTTCAGATGGACCTGGAGCCTGAGTACTGAGTGTGAATCGACGCCAACCGAGGCACTTTGGAGATCGATATGTGAGGCTGGAGGCTGCAGGAATCCACGGGTAGACGGGCACTCAATGATGTAGTAACCGTTACCTGACACTTTGCTTCGATGGCTGTATTGCTGCAAGTCGAATACACAACAGCTTTCCTCTGTTGATGAGACACTGTTCCACCAGCACAACTGTGGTGTTGTGCTTTGGGGGACTATGCTGTATAACTGTCTAAGGAATTTGGTATTATCAGTGAGTTTTCCCTTGCAATCTTGAGCATAACTAGGACATCACCACTGCATCCATCGTGGCTCTCTCCTGATGACTGTAGGGGTCTGACACTGGACCCGTATAAAAGTACCTTGATATTTCGTAGTTTCCTTCAAAAACACGTATGTCTGTAATAGTGTGCATAACTGATTGTTTGCAACTTTTTTTTACAATATTATCTGGAGCGCAAGAAAGAATTAAATTATATTGAAATCTCTGCACTAAAATTTTGGCCAGTTTAATTGCTCAGGTAAAGAGAAGATACATTTGTTGCAAGCTGTACTACGAGGTGCATTCAAGTTCTAAGGCCTCCGATTTTTTTTATCTAATTAACTACTCACCCGAAATCGATGAAACTGGCGTTACTTCTCGACGTAATCGCCCGGCAGACGTACACATTTTTCACAACGCTGACGCCATGATTCCATGGCAGCGGCGAAGGCTCCTTTAGGAGTCTGTTTTGACCACTGGAAAATCGCTGAGGCAATAGCAGCACGGCTGGTGAATGTGTGGCCACGGAGAGTGTCTTTCATGGTTGGAAAAAGCCAAAAGTCACTAGCAGCCAAGTCAGGTGAGTAGGGAGCATGAGGAATCACTTCAAAGTTGTTATCACGAAGAAACTGTTGCGTAACGTTAGCTCGATGTGCGGGAGCATTGTCTTGGTGAAACAGCACGTGCGCAGCCCTTCCCGGACGTTTTTGTTGCAGTGCAGGAAGGAATTTTTCCTTCAAAACATTTTCGTCGGATGCACCTGTTACCGTAGTGCCCTTTGGAACGCAATGGGTGAGGATTACGCCCTCTCTGTCCCAGAACATGGACACCATCACTTTTTCAGCGCTGGCGGTTACCTGAAATTTTTTTGGTGGCGGTGAATCTGTGTGCTTCCATTGAGCTGACTGGCGCTTTGTATGTGGATTGAAAAATGGCATTCACGTCTCATCCATTGTCACAACAGACGAAAGGAAAGTCCCATTCATGCTGTCGTTGCGCGTCAACATTGCTTGGCAACATGCCACACAGGCAGCCATGTGGTCGTCCGTCAGCATTCGTGGCACCCACCTGGATGACACTTTTCGCATTTTCAGTTCGTCATGCAGGATTGTGTGCACAGAACCCACAGAAATGCCAACTCTGGAGGCGATGTGTTCGACAGTCATTCGGCGATCCCCCAAAACAATTCTCTCCACTTTCTCGATCATGTCATCAGACCGGCTTGTGCGAGCCCGAGGTTGTTTCGGTTTGTTGTCACACGATGTTCTGCCTTCATTAAACAGTCGCACCCACGAACGTACTTTTAACACATCCATAACTCCATCACCTTCAACTGTCGATGAATTTCAATTGGTTTCACACCACGCAAATTCAGAAAAGGAATGATTGCACGCTGTTCTAGTAAGGAAAACATCGCCATTTTAAGTATTTAAAACAGTTCTCATTCTCGCCGCTGACGGTAAAATTCGATCTGCTGTACGGTGCTGCCACCTCTGGGACGTATTGTCAATGAACGCGGCCTCATTTTAAAACAATGCTCATGTTTCCATCTCTTTCCAGTCCGGAGAAAAAAAAATCGGAGGCCTTAGAACTTGAATGCACCTCATAAATACTACGGATTGCCACCCCATCCAAGACCCGGGTAGCACCGGACTGTGCAGTGACTGAGCAAAGAAGCGAAATGCTGCACAAAGAAATGTTGGTTTTGTGACGACAGTATGAGAGACCCCTGCCTTGACTTTGCTAAGCCAAGTTGAGACAGTGCAGTGGCGGCTTCGGAATCCTTTCAACAGGGATAAACCTTCCACCACTGTGGAGGATGTTGTCAGCTGCGCTAATTAGTGGAAGGTTCGAGGATGTAGGAAAATTCTTCAATGTTGAGCGGATAACAATTTTCGAGAATTAATAGTGAAAGGATTCTTCAGTTGTTTTGTAGGGCCGGCAACCACAGTCAAACTTCGATATTTTTCCAAAGAAAATTTCGCACTGGCTGTATGAATGATTTTTATTAAATCTGCGACCGGTTTCGCACTACTTATCGGTGCATCCTCAGGCCATATACGCTATTTATAACATAGTAACGTTGAACATTGCCCTGTAGTCACTCCCAAGTCTTCAGTTTCCCTTGGCTCATCATTCCTCTGACTGGTTTGATGGTTCTTCTGTTGTGATGAACTCTTCATCTCAAGAGTAAATCTTATATACAAGGTTATTACAAAAGATTGGAGCGATTTCATAGATTCACTGTATCTACGTTATTGGTATATTGTCACAAAACTCTACACTCATCTAAAATCGCAAAAATCTTGTAATTCTGCAGCCGCACTTCAGATATCTGCCACAACAGCGCATTAGTGAGCAGCTAAGCAAGAAAGTGATAGGCGCAGGGACAGTGTATGTTGTGGTTGAAGTATATTCACATCAGTCTCCTGCAAGAAAGCAACGACGCTGCAGAACGAAGTTCGACGGAGATCGACCACATGTCAACTTCGTGTGGGGATGGTAAGCGGTGTTCAAAGCTGAAGGATGGCCCTGAAATGGGAAATAAACGGGTGGCCTCCAGTGAATGAAGAAACGGTTGGCGGTGTGCGGGCGATTTTCCCCAGCAGCCCACAGAAGTCGACGAACAGAGCAAACAGAGAGCTGATGATACCGCAACGGACCGCTTGAAATGGCTTAAGGAAACGACTGAAGCTTAAGTCTTACTGCTCGGAGTTGCTGCAATTCCTGATGACAAAGTTCTTTGAATTTAGGCACGGAAGCATGGGAGGGTTTTTTGAGAAACTCATTCGGTAATGAAGCAATATTTGGTGAATGGCGCAGGGAACAGGCACAATGTGTGAATCTGAGGGACAGAGGAACCCACACTATAGTGTAGCGCATTCCAGTTTCGTTGAAAGTTGGGGTGTTCTGGGCAGTTTCACGGTATGATGTTCCTTTTTATTCTGTTAAAAGCCCGTTACAGTGCACTTGTGTCTAGACATGCCGGAAACTTTTGTCATTTCACAACTGGAGACAGACCGCAAACTGGAGATACACCGCATGACTTTATTTATTCACAGGATGGTACTCAATCCCACTTCTATCATAACGCTTGTCAAATCTTAAAAGGAAATCGAAGATCTACAGATGTCGTGATGTGGTTGATGATCAGCATCCCATGTCTTGGCCTCCATGTTCTCTCGACGTAACCTCATGAAATATGTTTGTGTGGTTTTGTGTGATAGATTCACAAACTACTAACAAACTTACCAGAACGGCGAGCTCAAATCAACAGTGCTTTTGAAGGGATCGATAGAGACGTACAGCGCCGAACGTGGAAAGAACTTGGTTACGGACTTCATATCTGCAAAATCAAAAAGGAAGCACATATAGAGTACTTATAAGAAAACTTTCAAAATTTTTCTGTTTATGCAAGGCCATGCAAAAATTTTCATTTCAGTCACTTACCAGTTTTCATCCACTGCCGCTTGACTTCCTTTGGTGGGTGACAGTTCCCTGAGGCACAAGATATACATCTGGGTGCAGAAGCCTGCTGGAGGGTACCGATAGTCATCACACAGGACAGAGATGATCGGATGAAACATTGGAGCTGACCGACAGGCGACCGAACGAACTTACCCGGGATGCCTCCCGAAGAATAAAGGCGGAATCAGTGGGCAGCTGGTGGTTGTTGGTAGCAGTGGTCTAAGTTGATTGCGGCCGAGACAAAAATGCCTGACTCACTCTGTGCCGAAATACGCACTGTCGCATGGAAGCTAACATATGGGGACACAAGATGCCTGTGACACACCGTGGTGCCGTCAGAGCTCCAACAATTTCTACGAACCGCGACCCGTAGTTATATCCGATGGCCCTCCACACATTGATCTACATCTACATCTACATGGATACTCTGGAAATCACATTTAAGTGCCTGGGAGAGGGTTCATCGATCCACCTTCACAATTCTTTATTATTCCAATCTCGTATAGCGCGCGGAAAGAATGAACACCTATATGTGCGAATCTGTGGAACAGATATGAAACGTCCCCTTAGAAAAATTTACGAATTACTGTGCTGATAAACCTCTTACATTATTCGCTTTTCAAACAGCTGAGCAAACCTGAACGTACTCAAACATTCACTAAAGTGACACACAATATTTTTAGCGCAACGCAATCTGACTTTCAAAAATCCCTACAAAAGAATGGCCCTGACTAACATTTACCTATACCTTTCACAAATCACTTACCTCACCAGAAATCTTCGTTACTCGAACTACTGCAATACAGCGAGCGCCACTACTGCCAGCTTAATAGTGTTGAAAAATCATAATACACATAGCAGTTCATGACATCCAGTCTTACAAATTTCAAAACTCCGCCATTTCTCTCCCCACATCCACCACTGCTGGCGGCTCACCTCCAACTGTATAGCGCTACGCGCTGTTAATCCAGCTGCCCAACACCACAATGGCAGACAACAATGCAAACTAGCCACAGACTGCACACAGCACAGCCAGTGATTTTCATACAGAGCGCTACGTAACGTTGCCAATAAGAAAACATAAACAGCCTATTTACAAAGAGAAACCTACACTAGAGTATAGCGCATTCGAGTTTCGCCAAATTTTGGGATCTTCTGTTCAGTCGCAAAGTATGAAGATCCTTTTTATCCCGTTAAAAGCCCGTTGCAGGACACTTGTGTCTAGACATACCGGAAACTTTGGCCATTTCACAGCAGGAGTCCGACCGCGTGGCTTTATCTACTGCCAGGATGGTGCTCCATCCTATCATGATGCTTCTGAAATCTTAAAAGTAAGTCGAGAATCTACAGATTTCGTGATGTGTTTGATGATCAGTAACCCAAGTCTTGGCCAGGAGTATCAGCGCCTCTCCGAGACATTGGAAGATGGGACCCCTCCCCTAGTCACCGCCGACGACGATGGTGGGTCTGTTCTCAATACAATTGGACACCATTCATCAGAAGTCCATGCACCACTAGAAACACAGCCGTATGTTTCCAGAATGCGATTTTCACTCTGCAGCGGAGTGTGCGCTGATATGAAACTTCCTGGCAGATTAAAACTGTGTGCCCGACCGAGACTCGAACTCGGGACCTTTGCCTTTCGCGGGCAAGTGCTCTACCATCTGAGCTACCGAAGCACGACTCACGCCCGGTACTCACAGCTTTACTTCTGCCAGTATCTCGTTTCCTACCTTCCAAACTTTACAGAAGCTCTCCTGCGAACCTTGCAGAACTAGCACTCCTGAAAGAAAGGATATAGCGGAGACATGGCTTAGCCACAGCCTGGGGGATGTTTCCAGAATGAGATTTTCACTCTGCAGCGGAGTGTGCGCTGATATGAAACTTCCTGGCAGATTAAAACTGTGTGCCCGACCGAGACTCGAACTCGGGACCTTTGCCTTTCGCGGGCAAGTGCTCTACCATCTGAGCTACCGAAGCACGACTCACGCCCGGTACTCACAGCTTTACTTCTGCCAGTATCTCGTCTCCTACCTTCCAAACTTTACAGAAGCTCTCCTGCGAACCTTGCAGAACTAGCACTCCTGAAAGAAAGGATATAGCGGAGACATGGCTTAGCCACAGCCTGGGGGATGTTTCCAGAATGAGATTTTCACTCTGCAGCGGAGTGTGCGCTGATATGAAACTTCCTGGCAGATTAAAACTGTGTGCCCGACCGAGACTCGAACTCGGGACCTTTGCCTTTCGCGGGCAAGTGCTCTACCATCTGAGCTACCGAAGCACGACTCACGCCCGGTACTCACAGCTTTACTTCTGCCAGTATCTCGTCTCCTACCTTCCAAACTTTACAGAAGCTCTCCTGCGAACCTTGCAGAACTAGCACTCCTGAAAGAAAGGATATAGCGGAGACATGGCTTAGCCACAGCCTGGGGGATGTTTCCAGAATGAGATTTTCACTCTGCAGCGGAGAGTGCGCTGATATGAAACTTCCTGGCAGATTAAAACTGTGTGCCCGACCGAGACTCGAACTCGGGACCTTTGCCTTTCGCGGGCAAGTGCTCTACCATCTGAGCTACCGAAGCACGACTCACGCCCGGTACTCACAGCTTTACTTCTGCCAGTATCTCGTCTCCTACCTTCCAAACTTTACAGAAGCTCTCCTGCGAACCTTGCAGAACTAGCACTCCTGAAAGAAAGGATATAGCGGAGACATGGCTTAGCCACAGCCTGGGGGATGTTTCCAGAATGAGATTTTCACTCTGCAGCGGAGTGTGCGCTGATATGAAACTTCCTGGCAGATTAAAACTGTGTGCCTGACCGAGACTCGAACTCGGGACCTTTGCCTTTCGCGGGCAAGTGCTCTACCATCTGAGCTACCGAAGCACGACTCACGCCCGGTACTCACAGCTTTACTTCTGCCAGTATCTCGTCTCCTACCTTCCAAACTTTACAGAAGCTCTCCTGCGAACCTTGCAGAACTAGCACTCCTGAAAGAAAGGATATAGCGGAGACATGGCTTAGCCACAGCCTGGGGGATGTTTCCAGAATGAGATTTTCACTCTGCAGCGGAGTGTGCGCTGATATGAAACTTCCTGGCAGATTAAAACTGTGTGCCCGACCGAGACTCGAACTCGGGACCTTTGCCTTTCGCGGGCAAGTGCTCTACCATCTGAGCTACCGAAGCACGACTCACGCCCGGTACTCACAGCTTTACTTCTGCCAGTATCTCGTCTCTTACCTTCCAAACTTTACAGAAGCTCTCCTACGAACCTTGCAGAACTAGCACTCCTGAAAGAAAGGATATAGCGGAGACATGGCTTAGCCACAGCCTGGGGGATGTTTCCAGAATGAGATTTTCACTCTGCAGCGGAGTGTGCGCTGATATGAAACTTCCTGGCAGATTAAAACTGTGTGCCCGACCGAGACTCGAACTCGGGACCTTTGCCTTTCGCGGGCAAGTGCTCTACCATCTGAGCTACCGAAGCACGACTCACGCCCGGTAATCACAGCTTTACTTCTGCCAGTATCTCGTCTCCTACCTTCCAAACTTTACAGAAGCTCTCCTGCGAACCTTGCAGAACTAGCACTCCTGAAAGAAAGGATATAGCGGAGACATGGCTTAGCCACAGCCTGGGGGATGTTTCCAGAATGAGATTTTCACTCTGCAGCGGAGTGTGCGCTGATATGAAACTTCCTGGCAGATTAAAACTGTGTGCCTGACCGAGACTCGAACTCGGGACCTTTGCCTTTCGCGGGCAAGTGCTCTACCATCTGAGCTACCGAAGCACGACTCACGCCCGGTACTCACAGCTTTACTTCTGCCAGTATCTCGTCTCCTACCTTCCAAACTTTACAGAAGCTCTCCTGCGAACCTTGCAGAACTAGCACTCCTGAAAGAAAGGATATAGCGGAGACATGGCTTAGCCACAGCCTGGGGGATGTTTCCAGAATGAGATTTTCACTCTGCAGCGGAGTGTGCGCTGATATGAAACTTCCTGGCAGATTAAAACTGTGTGCCCGACCGAGACTCGAACTCGGGACCTTTGCCTTTCGCGGGCAAGTGCTCTACCATCTGAGCTACCGAAGCACGACTCACGGCCGGTACTCACAGCTTTACTTCTGCTAGTATCTCGTCTCCTACCTTCCAAACTTTACAGAAGCTCTCCTGCGAACCTTGCAGAACTAGCACTCCTGAAAGAAAGGATATAGCGGAGACATGGCTTAGCCACAGCCTGGGGGATGTTTCCAGAATGAGATTTTCACTCTGCAGCGGAGTGTGCGCTGATATGAAACTTCCTGGCAGATTAAAACTGTGTGCCCGACCGAGACTCGAACTCGGGACCTTTGCCTTTCGCGGGCAAGTGCTCTACCATCTGAGCTACCGAAGCACGACTCACGCCCGGTACTCACAGCTTTACTTCTGCCAGTATCTCGTCTCCTACCTTCCAAACTTTACAGAAGCTCTCCTGCGAACCTTGCAGAACTAGCACTCCTGAAAGAAAGGATATAGCGGAGACATGGCTTAGCCACAGCCTGGGGGATGTTTCCAGAATGAGATTTTCACTCTGCAGCGGAGTGTGCGCTGATATGAAACTTCCTGGCAGATTAAAACTGTGTGTCCGACCGAGACTCGAACTCGGGACCTTTGCCTTTCGCGGGCAAGTGCTCTACCATCTGAGCTACCGAAGCACGACTCACGCCCGGTACTCACAGCTTTACTTCTGCCAGTATCTCGTCTCCTACCTTCCAAACTTTACAAAAGCTCTCTTGCGAACCTTGCAGAACTAGCACTCCTGAAAGAAAGGATATAGCGGAGACATGGCTTAGCCACAGCCTGGGGGATGTTTCCAGAATGAGATTTTCACTCTGCAGCGGAGTGTGCGCTGATATGAAACTTCCTGGCAGATTAAAACTGTGTGCCCGACCGAGACTCGAACTCGGGACCTTTGCCTTTCGCGGGCAAGTGCTCTACCATCTGAGCTACCGAAGCACGACTCACGCCCGGTACTCACAGCTTTACTTCTGCCAGTATCTCGTCTCCTACCTTCCAAACTTTACAGAAGCTCTCCTACGAACCTTGCAGAACTAGCACTCCTGAAAGAAAGGATATAGCGGAGACATGGCTTAGCCACAGCCTGGGGGATGTTTCCAGAATGAGATTTTCACTCTGCAGCGGAGTGTGCGCTGATATGAAACTTCCTGGCAGATTAAAACTGTGTGCCCGACCGAGACTCGAACGCGGGACCTTTGCCTTTCGCGGGCAAGTGCTCTACCATCTGAGCTACCGAAGCACGACTCACGCCCGGTACTCACAGCTTTACTTCTGCCAGTATCTCGTCTCCTACCTTCCAAACTTTACAGAAGCTCTCCTGCGAACCTTGCAGAACTAGCACTCCTGAAAGAAAGGATATAGCGGAGACATGGCTTAGCCACAGCCTGGGGGATGTTTCCAGAATGAGATTTTCACTCTGCAGCGGAGTGTGCGCTGATATGAAACGAGACGAGATACTGGCAGAAGTAAAGCTGTGAGTACCGGGCGTGAGTCGTGCTTCGGTAGCTCAGATGGTAGAGCACTTGCCCGCGAAAGGCAAAGGTCCCGAGTTCGAGTCTCGGTCGGGCACACAGTTTTAATCTGCCAGGAAGTTTCACAGCCGTATGTGTTGTGGAGTCAACGGCAGCCTACGCATGAGACAGTAGTTGCCTGGTCCCGCTATTGATAGTGTCCGACCAATGGTGTGGGACTTCGGGTGCTGAGTAAAGTGTTCCGATGTTCTTGGTGCACAGTACGGTGGTGCTCCCTTGTGGTGGTGGGACGTGGTCGACCCGAACCTTTTCGACATGCCTGCCTTCCAGTCCTCTTGCAGTTCCAACACATTCACACCTGAATGTCTGCACGATTCAGCCAGATGACATTGCGGTTCCTTTCTAACTTTGTCAGTTGTTTGTAACTCTGTCTCACACGAGAACACGGGATCTCCGAGTCTTTGAGAGTGGTCACTCAGCATCTGCTCCTTATAAACCCTACTAGGCCTAGTAACAATACTAAACATGAAAACAGTGGTGCACAATAGTAGCCCTTGTGCTTGTCGAAGAGAACTGCAACTTCAATAGTTGACGTACACATCGATGTTGTGTGCATGTATGAAGTTTCGTTGACAACCGACTATGGCTAGTGCCAGTTCTTCAGTGCCTTTTTCTCTTTCTTTTCCTGAGGCCGAGTGATTGGTGGCTTTGTAGACACGTTGCTTCCCCATTATAACTCTTAGGACCTGTGGAAATCCCATCTGTAGATACAATGTACTTCATTAGCGTCATTTTCTTCAAAATGCTGTTTCGATTGACTATGTATAAACAATTAGGTCAACATATGCGTTATTTTCCTCTTCATGGCTTTAATATTCGAAAGAGATTGGCACATATGGCCCACAGCACATTATTTACGTAGTTTTCACTTTAAATTCTTACCACTAGTGTTAAACTGAATCTTGAAGCGCTAGGCAAGAATAAGTTCGTGTTGTTGTTATGTTATTTTTAGTAGTACTGTTGGTACTAATCATATATCAAACGCACGTACTTTTTTATGTTGTCGCACCTCATTCTTCTTTTTCGTGACCTGGTAGTCAGAACAAAACCAGTCACTTTTAATAAAAGATAGTGACCCAATCTGTAGTTTTCATTCATTCCTCAGACATGCAATTCCAATTCTAGAATATGGCAATTAAAAAATTTTACGTATATAGCTGCCTATTTCTAAGACGGTAGAGTGGTTATGTAAACAATGTAGAATTTTATACAAAATGCTTATTTAGATTGTGACATAAAGATTGAAACATACATACATATTATGCATGTACGTATGTTCCACTTCTCCTCGTCAACCAATGTATCGATTTGAACTAATCTTGGTACAAATACCACTTACTGCCTGGAAGGAAGTGGGGGTACGTTTGAAAAAGAAACGTAGCCCACAATGCGCAAATACCCAGGCTTGATTCATACAGAATTTGAGAATCAGAGTATGTAATGTCTTACTACAAAATCCACACATAATTTCAATTCCATATGGAAGTTCTTCTCCATGGCACACTACACAACATGCTTAAAATTTATCGCTTACTACCAGTACGTTATTGTTGTGCATGCGGTAAAAATTCCGCAACAGATATGACGATTTAATTTATTATTTTATTACTATTATCAGTATTTACGAAACAAAATGGTTCAAATGGCTCTGAGCACTATGGGACTTAACATCTATGGTCATCAGTCCCCTAGAACTTAGAACTACTTAAACCTAACTAACCTAAAGACAGCACACAACACCCAGCCATCACGAGGCAGAGAAAATCCCTGACCCCGCCGGGAATCGAACCCGGAAACCCGGGCGTGGGAAGCCAGAACGCTACCGCACGACCACGAGATGCGGGCAGTATTTACGAAACATTGGGCAGTCAGTATACACGTATAACCTCACTTACGAATTTATCACTCCAGTGCACACGCACAGATGAATCATTAAGTCTTTACAGTCTGCGAAGCCACTGAGTTACGTACTCAACTGCGCGCACTGTACTCCTAGGTGACCATATCGAAGTAGCTATCAGTGAGTCATCTATGTGTGAAGCGGACATTGTACTAAATCTTGGACAAATGAAAGGACGTGACAGAGTTGCAAAAAAGAGGCAATCGCCATCATATCCGGTCACGCTGATGGCTACTAAACCTGACAATAGGAGATGTGCAAAACGTGAAGAACGGGACCCACAAATCAAGTGGTTATTATTTCGTGCAAATACCAATTTATTGATAAATTAAAACTGAACTTAAATTCCAAGAAATAAATACTGCAATTTAAATATTATGACCACGTTTTAAAAGAAATACAACATGCTTTTAATAATAATAAAAGGGCCAGATACGCAAACGTTCAAATGAAATTTATAATTTAAATCTTGAGGCAACAGTTTGGAGAAATATAACATACTTTCAATAATAATAATAATAATAATAACAAGAAAAGGGCGAGCTACGTAAAAGATCAGGTGAAATTTGCAATTTAAATCTTAAGGTTACAGTTTGGAGAAATATGACTTGAGGGTTATTCTTTTCGGACTGCTGTAGTCAAACGAAGCCACACCTAACACTCATCCTGTGTAAGGTGTCGGCGTTGCACGGATGCAAGAGGTTCATTGAGATGGTAATTTTTAAACAAACAGTCGGACGGCGTGTCCGGAAGAAGCAGGCGAACCAGGCTGCGAGTAACGTGAAGCGGCACTCCATACAACCGGATGAATTGCGGTGTCACTAACCAACGAAGTTGCCTCTTTCCACAGCTGGAGTCCTTCACTAGCTAGCGGACGCGATGAAGGCGGACCCCACCAACCGACCTGCACGCCTCACACAGCACTGGTCCCACAGCCAATTTCCTTTGTCGGACGGATGCGGCTCTCGTAGACCAACTTGGTTCAAACAGCCCAACTCAGCTCTCACAAAGGAAGCCGATGTCACAAACAACTTGGCTCTAACGTGCAACTCCGCTGTGTCAGACCAATTGTATTCCCGCCCAGAGACATACCACACCGCCAGCACTTCTTCCTTGGCCCACGTCGACCAAAGATTGTTACTGAACATATGGTAAAGCGACTGAAAACTCGATCCAGTGGCGCCAGACATGACCCAACCGAAGTAACATATGGTGCCTCGGGCCAACTATACGGTGTGTGGAGCTGCTGAATTTTGTTGTGTTTCGCGGCGGACTGTTCAACATACATGGCCACGAAACACGACGTCAGAATTTTGGTCGGAAAAAGATGTTGAC
Source organism: Schistocerca cancellata (assembly GCF_023864275.1). Classification (NCBI taxonomy): domain Eukaryota; kingdom Metazoa; phylum Arthropoda; class Insecta; order Orthoptera; family Acrididae; genus Schistocerca; species Schistocerca cancellata. The sequence continues at coordinate 20,972,429 of NC_064632.1, read as the reverse complement.
AGAGGGACCAGAGACGCGTTTCACGGCTTGTGAATCAAAATCGCTTCCAAACCCAACACGAACTGCTACAGGGAGTAAGTTAATGTCCATCCCCAGCTACTAGTGAAAGGACATTGCGACGGTAACAGCACGTAATAAACATTAGCAGTCTTTTAACACGCAAGAGGCCATTCCCCGCACAGGAACAAAAAGCAGTGCGTTTTCGATGGTCTAGAAAAAATCGAACGAAGACAGTAGTCGTCCAGCGGAACGTAATGTGGTCTGGCGAATCACGTTCTTCTTCTTCCTCTCTCTCTCTCTCTCTTTCTCTTTTTTTGCCTACAATCAAATGATGCTCGTCGTCGATTGCACCGGAGGCCAGATGAAACAAATGCATTCTGAAAGTGTGCAAGATCAGGTTCCAGCCAAATGTTGGTCTGTGATCCTTTGAATGTGTTTCTCTTGTCATGAATTGTGCCTGCTCTCTGTGGTGATCACTAACATGAACCAGAGTGTTTATTTATTTAAACATTCTGCGTGACCAGGTGTCTCCTTTCGGTGAACATCTGCGTGATGAGTGAGGTATTGATACCCCTATTTTTCAAGGAAACAACTGTAAAGTTCATCGAACTGGTAGAATGTGTGACTAGTCTTCTGAAGAGTCCTCCACAATATTACATCTCGATTCGCCGGCAGTATCACCTATGCGACATGCTGGAAAAGCGGGCAGTGCGCCGGCATCAGCATTTCCGCATTTTGATGGAATTTGAGATCAAATCCTCAGCGAGTAGCTTAACCTGGATGCAACGTAGCTGCAAAACCCTGTGGACGCACTTTCCAACCGAATCCCAGCGTTTATCACGTCCTGGGGAGGAATTACACGGTATTAAATAATTCTTGTGATGATTTTTCTACGGGTGACTAACATTTTGTCCAGTTATATTGCCTCTGAATGTATCTGCAGAACTGTATTATTGCACGACACATAGTCCAGGAGTTACCACGTCGCAAACATTGAGCTTTGTACAAACGAAACTACAGACCAAAATTCGCTAGCGATACAGATGAAATGTGAGTACAATATGATAAATATATGTCAAAAGTATGCCTGCCGCAGTGGTCGAGCGGTTCTAGGCGCTTCAGTTTGGAACTGCGCGAATGCTACGGTCGCAGTTTCGAAACCTGCCTCGAGCATCAATGTGTGTAATGTCCTTACGTTAGTTAGGTTTAAGTAGTTCTAAGTTCTAGGGGCCTGATGACCTCAGTAGTTAAGTCCCATAGTGTTCAGAGCCATATGAACTATTTTTGTAGCTAAGGTGAAATGGCTGCCTTGGAAATGTCGCTAAGGAATGAAATAAATAGAAAATACTGGGTAGCTAAGGTGACCGGCCGGGGTGGCCGAGCGGTTCTAGGCACTACAATCAGGAACCGTGCCACCGCTACGGTCGCAGGTTCGAATCCTGCCTCGGGCATGGATGTGTGTGATGGCCTTAGGTTCGTTGGGTTTAAGTAGTTCTAGGGGACTGATGACCTCAGACGTTAAGTCCCATACTGCTCAGAGCCATATTTTGTGAAAACACGAGCGTGTACGAGGGAAGCCTCGGGTAAAATGCGCCTCCTAAACTTACGGATAGGTTCCAACAAAAAGTGATGCACGTGTTACCTATTATCTATAAAGAAGTGTTATGCGGCTAAGAACTACGAACATCTTATTGGCATGGAGTTGATGGACAGGGGTGGGGGAGAAGGAACGGACAGAAAGATAGAGGATGTGGAAATGGAGAGAGATAGAGGAACTCAGGGACTGGACTGCGGTCCTTGGGGAGAAGTAGAAGAAAGGTTTACGGGAGAATATGGGATTGGTCCCATGATTGAGAGAGGAGGAAGTATAAATCAGTTGTACAGTAAATTTCAGCTAGTAATAGGGAATACTCTGTTCAAGAATCACAATAGGAGGAGGTATAGTTCGTCAGGAGTGCCCTAGGGAGGAGTGATAGGCCCGATGTTCTTCTCTATATACATATCTGATTTGTCGGACAGGATGGGCACCAACCTGCGATTGTTTGCTGATGATGCCATGGTGTCGAAGTTGAGTGACTATACGAAGAAAAAAGACGCCTTAGACAAAATTTCTAGTTGGTGTGACGAACGGTAGCTAGCCCTAAATGTTGATAAATGTAAGTTAGTGCGTACGAATAGGAAGATCAGACGTGTAATATTCGGATACGATATTACTGATGTCCTGTTTTACACAGTCAAGTCGTTAAATATCTGGGCCGAACGTTCCAAAGCGATATGATATGGAAAGCGCATGTGAGAACTGTGGTAGGGAAGGCGAATCGTCGACTTCAGTTTATTGGGGGAATTTTAGGAAAGAATGGTTCACCTGTAGAGGATACCGTGTATTGGACGATGATGCGTCCTCTTCTTGAGAATTGCTTCAGTGTGTCGGATACGTACCAGGTCGGACCGAGGGTAGATATCGAATCACTTCAGTGGCGGGTTGCTAGATATGTTACCGGTCGGTTCGAATATCACATAAGTGTTTCGTATATGCTTCGGGATTTCAAATGGGAATCCCTGGACGGAGGTTCGAGTCCGCCCTCGGGCATAGGTGTGTGTGTCGTCCTTAGCGTAAGACTGCTCACTTCATCGGTCCCTAAGCTTACACTGTTGTGGATTGGCAAGAGAGCCAACCCGGTATGAAAGGAAGCCGAAAGGCACGCGTTTTAGCTCACGCAGGCTGGCGTGAGGTCTGGAACAGGTCAAGGAAATGAGACTAGTAAAAAAGGACGTAGCTGTGGAATACTTAACTTTAATCCGTATATGGTGAACATCGCTCTTGACGGTACATGTTTTAGAGCATCAATAGTAACTGGTAATGGCGCCTTGCTAGGTCGTAGCAAATGACGTAGCTGAAGGCTATGCTAACTATCGTCTCGGCAAATGAGAGCGTATTTTGTCAGTGAACCATCGATAGCAAAGTCGGTTGAACAACTGGGCGAGTGCTAGGAAGTTTCTCTAGCTAGACCTGCCGTGTGGCGGCGCTCGGTCTGCAATCACTGATAGTGGCGACACGCTGGTCCGACGTATACTAACGGACCGCGGCCGATATAAAGGCTACCACCTAGCAAGTGTGGTGTCTGGCGGTGACACCACATACACTCTACTTAATCTAACTTAAACTATCTAGACAGAGATGTACTCTTTCTCCCCCCCGCCCCCCTTTACTTTTCAATCTATACGCCGTAGAAAAAAATGCCGAAAAAAAAAAGCTCGAAGAATGGAATTAAAATTAAAGGTGAAAGGAGATCAATACTAACATTCACTGGTATCATTTCTATCCTAAATAGAAGTGAAGAAGAATTACAGGACCTGTTGAATGGAATTAACTGTCTAATGAGTAGAGATTATGTATCGAGAGTAAATCGAAAAAGACAGAAGTTTTGAGAAGTAGCAGAAATGAGAACAGCGACGAACTTAACATCAGGTCTCGTGGTCACAAAGGAGATGAAGTTAATGAATACTGCTACGCAGAGAACAAAATAGCTCACCATGGACAGAGCGAGGAGGACAAAAAAAGAGAACAAATATAGGCCTTAATTTGAGGAAAAAATTTCTGAAAATTACCATTTGGAGCCCAGCATTGTATGGTAGTGAAATATGGGCTGTGGGATGACCGAAAATGGAGAGCATTAAATTACTAGAGATGCAGTGCTGCGCAACAGTATTGAAAATTAGGTGGACTAATAAGGTAAGAAAAGAAGAGGTCCTCCGAAGAATTGGTGAGGAATGGAGTATATGGAAAACACTGCCTATAAGAATTGACAAGATGGTAGGACACCCAACAAAACTTCAGGGAATAACTTCCATCGGACTAAAGGGTGAAAACTGTAGAAGAAGACAGAGATTTGACTGCATCCAGAAACTAATTTTGGATGTAGGTTGTAAATGACACTATGAGAGGAAGAAGTTCGCACAGGAGAGGAATTGGTGGTGGGCAGCATCAAATCAGTTAGAAGACTGGCGACACACAAAAAAGTGTGGGGAGGAGATGGTGAGAGGAAAGGAAGAGGAGGAGACGAATGGAGAAAAGGGAAGGATGCAGAAATGGGAGGAGGAGATAGAGAACGAAGTGGATATGAACAGAGAGAGGGTGTGGAGAACGCGCAAGAGAGTAGAGGCGGAAGTGGTGAGAGATACGATGGACGAGGACAGAGAAACTGAAGAGCAGAAGATGTACAGAGAGAGGACGGAAATAATATATAGAGAGAGAGGGAGAAGGAGGAGGGCTAACAGAAGGCTGGTCACCCTGTCAACACCAGGTATGCAGCAATTCATTCCATAAACGCTAAATAAATTTTAACTGTTTGTGGCATTACTTCCATTGTCTCATGTGTATCGATTAAGGTTCATGTCTACAAAGCTTATGAGGTTGAAGTGTGCTAGTTGTTAAGGCTGGGCCCGCATCCCGTGGTCGTGCGGTAGCGTTCTCGCTTCCCACGCCCGGGTTCCCGGGTTCGATTCCCGGCGGGGTCAGGGATTTTCTCTGCCTCGTGATGACTGGGTGTTGTGTGCTGTCCTTAGGTTAGTTAGGTTTAAGTAGTTCTAAGTTCTAGGGGACTTATGACCACAGCAGTTGAGTCCCATAGTGCTCAGAGCCATTTGAACCATTTGACAAGGCTGGTTTTGGCTCATTGGCGCTACTACTGACTATGCAGACGTACCTCTTCATGTTGCCGCTGCCCAATCCAACTGTACAAGCTGCACGTCCCTCAAACAAGTGTGCTGTGATTCAAGCTTCGCTGCATGAGCGAATTTGAATATCATTTAATAATATCTTTATATGTGACAATATGTATTATAATTCCTTGAGAGTTGACTCCGGTTTCTTTCTTATATTTGTATCAATTTCAGATTCTTCTAGTAGGTTTAAAACGCAGCCTTTTGGTTTGTAATGTAAAATAGTAAAGTATTTGTGGTATCGCGTATGGATACCGCCCCATGGGCGTTGCGAATATGATAACTGAATTGCAGGTTTCCATTTGACACCCATAGTGGTTGCGCAGTATCTGGCAGACACAATGGTGCGTGCTATCTGAGCCACGCCCCCATTAGCTCCGTAACACGATCGCCCTCTGATGCCCTCATCTAGGATGATGGCTGTCAGCAGCCGCTTAGCCACTTACAATAGCAGCCTCGCCACTGTGACACCATTGTTCACGTTATTGTAGCAAACCTCATCCTAGTTTCTGTTGTAAGAGCTGGACTCTAATTCTTTCTGCATTATTTGTAACGAGTCTTCATAATTCTGGAGAAATACCAGTTAAGTAAATCTGTTTACTGTGCAAATTTGTTCGTTAGTCATTTCTGCTCCTGTCCAGCTTTCCTACGACGAAAGTTGCCATACCACTCTGTAACCCACCTCTCCTTACTTTTGTGTACAAAGCCGTACATAACAGTATTCTTCGATATTATTGTTCAGTAGGTGATAATCACAAGCCGTTTTGTTTTCTTGAATGCTTAAATATTCGTTATAACGTATTTCAAAATGTCTCAATAGTTGCCCTTGTAATTGCTTTTTTTATGTCTGTTGATGGATATCCTGAAAGGAACGATTATGAAGTGGCTTGCTTTTCACGAAAATGAACGTACTTATTGACAGCTATTAACAGAATACTGCAATGTAACTTCATTACTGCTGGCTTCGTGTGTCAGTTGCTGTAATAGTGCAAGCGTCTGTTGTATGTTAAGATACGGAAGCTTGTTTATTACTTTTGCGCTTGTACTTTCCGTCTTAGCTGCTGAGAAGTGCTGTTTACTGCAGACATTCCTACATTTTTCTTTCCCTCCATCGCTGGCGCCCGAAGTGAGGAAGAAATGTTAGGAATGTACCTCATTAGCGTTCGCCCAAGAAGATCACACTTTGTTTCACTTGCCGGTTGTGCTGTTGCTTCCACGAGAACAAGAGGTCGCCATTTGGGGATGCCAGCACAGCACTAAATTGTTTAAGACCAAATATGAACCTCATCAGTAAACCTTCACTCCTCGGACAAAGACATAATACCGTCTTCTTCTTACGTGCTCCAGTTTTTCATATTTCAGTGGCATGTGTTTACTATTGTGAAAATCAAAGACATATTACAGTAACAGGCGGATTGGGAGTCATTCCTATATTTTCACCTTTCAGGGAAATATTTTCACCATCTTAGCTATCCAGTTTCGTCTCATGACCCAGGACGCAGCTCACAACTGCGAGTATCTACCTCTCTTCTGCCATTCTAAGAGAATTTCCTACGAAATGCATTCAATTAGTTTGCAGATACATTCTGACACAGAGTGTAACTTCGTAATGACATGCCATGTAATCGTACAGTCTACACAAAATTCATCATCGAAATAACTTCTAGACCACGTCTCTTCCGTTCTTCGTCACATCTTCGGTCGAACATTTATTCTCAAAAACGGCCTTTGATAAGGTACGAGATAAGTAAGGTACGTGCGAATCACCAAATTTTCTTTTCTTTACCGTTCTACTATATCTCTAACTTCCTGAAATGCATCCAGTGGTATAGAACACTAGCTGTTGGTTCCAAAGATAGGATTGTACGGTGTGTTTTCCAAATGTATACCGATAACTTACCCTGGAATGCGAGCGTTTGTTTGAAACACGAAACTACATTGAGCAAACATCTAGTGGAAGAGCAACTGCACCTCGATTTCGTTTGCAGGCTGTGGAGCAAATTATTTTCAACGCGAAATGCAATTACGTCATTGTGACATAAAATTATTTCAGTACAGAAGTTCTATAGTTACTATTGTGTATGGATGAGACCATGGTGTTTATAAACTATCGCACTAATAAAAATCCATAAGTTTCACTGGATCATCGAGAACAATTCTTTATTTTGCAGGATCAGCTGCTGTGATCTTCTTTTCTGCTGCAGTGATTGAATGGTACACGTTACCCGGTAGTCATTTGAGCTACGTCGTCCTCTTTGTCGCAGACTGTAACACTGGTTGTCCAGGCGAGGATGCCCTTTTAACAAGAAAGTGTATTTGGTGTTTTGAGTCATCAGGCTTCTGGTAGGTTTGATGCAGCCCGCCTCGAATTCCGCTCCTGAGCTAAGCTTTCCCTCTCAGAGTACAAGTGGCATCCTGCGTCCTAAATTATTTGCAGGATGTATTCCAATCTCTGTCCTTCTATACCCTTTTTACACTCTACAGCTCCCTCTAATGCTATGGAAGTTATTCCCCGATGTTTTAATACACGCCCTGCTTCCCTCTCCCTTTTTCTCGTCAGTGTTTTCCTTTGATTCAGTTCCTCTCTGGTTTCCTCCTCATTCCTTACCTTATCAGTCCACTTAATTTTCAACGTTCTTCTGAAGAACCAAGTCTCAAATGCTTCAGTCTCTCCTATTTCGATACTCCCGCAGTCCAAGTATCACTACCATACAATGCTAAACTCGAAACGTTACTCCCTTTGTTATTTGTTCCTCAAATTAAGGACTGTGTTTGATCCTAGCAGATTCCTCTGGCCAAGGAATGCCCTATTTTCCATTTCTAGTCTGCTTTTTATGTCCTGCTTGCTCCGACCATAATAGGCTATTCTGCTGCCTAGGTGTCAGATATCCATAACTTCATCTAATTCGTTGCCACCAGTACTGACCTAATTTTGTCGCTGTTCTCAGTTTTGCTACTTCTCTTTGATTTGGCCTTTCTTCGATTTACTCTCAGTCAATATGCTGTAGTGTTCATTCAGTTCAAAACATCTTCCAATTCTCCTTCACTTTCACTGAGGATAGCAGTGTCATCAGAAATCTCATCATTGATATCCGTCAGCCTTGAATTTTAATCCCACTCATGAATCTTCCTTTTATTTCGGTCACTACATCTTCAATGCATAAATTGAACAGTAGAGGCGAAAGACTGCATCCCTGTCTTACACCCTTTTTAATTCGAGCACTTTGTTTCTAGTCTTAAAGTTTTTTGTTCTCTCTTGGTAATTGTACACACTCTATATTATCCGTCGTTCCCTATAGCTTACACATATTTTTCTCAGAATTTCGAATATCTCTCTTCATTTTACAATGCCGACCTTTATTTTCAGGTGACAAATCCTATGAGCATGTCTTTATTTTCCTGCAGTCTGGCTTCTATTATCATCCGTAACGTCAGGTATGCCTCTCTGGTGCTTTTACCATTCCTGAAGTCAAGATTGTCGTCATCTAACACAACATTTATTTTCCACTCATCTGTATATTATGCTTGTTAGCACATTGTAGGTATGAGATGTTAAAGCTGATTGTGCGATAATTGTCGCACCTGTCGATTCTTGCAGTCGTCGAAACTGTGTGGATGGTGTTTTTCCGAAAGTCTGATTGTGTGTCGCCAGTCTCATGCATTCTTCACTCCAATCGTTAATAGCCCCAATAGCGCTATGCCTTACTAAATCTCATGTCTTCCAAAGCTCTTTTAAATTCTGATTCTATTACTGGCTCCGGTGTCTGTTCCCTATCGACTTCTGTTAATTCTTCTTTGACGTCATCAGACACCTACTGTTCTTCATAGACAACTACCAAGAATTCATTTTATTTCTCCTCTTTCTCCTCTGCCTTTAACAGCGGAATTCACATTACACTCTTAGTATTACGGCCATTTCTTTTTATTTCCATAAAAGTTGTTTTAACTTTTCGGTATGCTTCCAACGATCATTCCTTTTTCAATTTCTTCAGTTTTCACCCATTCATTGCACCTTAGCTTCCCAGCACTTACAATTATTTTATTGCAAAGTTACTTGCGTTTTTGTATTCCTAAATTTCTCTGAACATTCTCCCTTCTTACGACGATAAAGCATTTCTTCTGTTGCCCATGGTTTCTTCACGGTTATCTTAATTTTTCCTATGTTTCTCTTTCCAACTTCCGTGACTGGCCTTTTTAGAGATGTCCATTCCTACTGAATTATTGATTAATACAGAATCCGTAGGCTCAGAGGGCTTCAATCATCGCTCTTCATTTATTAGTATGTGTGTATCGTACTTCCTTGCGCACTGATTCTGCCTGACAAGTCGTTCAAAGTTCAGCCTACTCTTCACCATTTCAAAATTGTGATGTGACGTTATATTGACTACAGGATACGTCTAACGATACATCTGATTTCGGAGTCTCTGAATGGCCATGATGTAATTTAACTCAAATATTCCACTATCTCCCGTTCTTTTTTCCAAACATTCCTTCCCTCTATTGTGATTCGTGAACAAAGTATTCGATGTTACTAGCTGAAATTTGTTGTAGAACTCATTCTTCTTCCTCTCTCACGCCTGCTATCAAGACCATTTTCTCCTGTAACCCTTTCTTGTGCTCCGTCTCCTAAAACCGCATTCCAATACACCATGACTATTAGATTTCCATGTACCCTTCCTTACATACTGAATTACTCGTTCAGTATCTCTTCATCTTCTGCTTGCAACATTGGTATTACAGCTGAACTATTGTTGTCGATGATGGTTTGTTGTCGACTCTGATGTGAGGAAGCCTATCGCTGAACTAAAGTAAACCACTCTCTGCACTTGTTTTCTATCCATAAAATTTTTATTCTCATTTCAACAGTTTTTCTGTTGTTGATATTACCCTGGACATGTCTGACCAGAAATCCTTGTCTTCTTTTCACTTCCCGTACCGTCCACCGCAATGCGTAGATTGAGTAATAGCATTTACGTTTGGAGATTTTCGAGCTTCCCGATCACATTAAGACTTCTGACAGTCCTAGCCACGGCTGTTAGATCTTTATCTTCTCTTTTGTTATTCAGTCTTTTTCTCATGGTCATCTATTCCTTAATGGGGAGATCACCATGATATCCTTCAATTACAGGTGACATATCCTGTGGATACACATTATGTACCTTTGATGGAGTGGTTTCCACTGCCTCCTGCATCCTCATGCTGTTGGCCATTGCTGATTCGTTCACCTTTTTGGGGTCTGTATCTCAACCCAATGTCAAGAGAGTGACCTGAAACTCTGGCCTCTCCTCCGCTCTCTTTGACAGGGTCTCTGTCAGAACGAGGGTGACTTCTTACGGTGGAACTCTTCTTCCGCCATTGACGATGTTTATTCAAATGTGATTTGAGACTTTCTCGGCGTATTCCATTCGTGAAATCTTCTCGGGTGATCAGCCGAGTAAAGGCGTCGTCTTCTCGCAACGTTTCGAAGGGTTTCGTACCCATCATCTTCAAGCGAAGTGTCGAGATGCTGTGTTGCGCGGTCCTATAAAGGCTCCTGGACCAGTGACTGTGAAGTTAGGAGAGAAACGTGCAGGGTCCTGGAGAAGGCAAAAATGCCCAAGAACAACATAACGTCTGCTGAAAGGAAGGCTCTTAAGGCCCTACGTGAGGATGAGGACACTGTCGTTCTAGCTGCTGACAAAGGCAATGCCACGGTGATACTGGAGAAGGCAAAAATGCCCAAGAACAACATAACGTCTGCTGAAAGGAAGGCTCTTAAGGCCCTACGTGAGGATGAGGACACTGTCGTTCTAGCTGCTGACAAAGGCAATGCCACGGTGATACTGAGGAAAGAAGATTATTGGCAGAAGATAAACTCACTGCTACAAGATACTGCCTACAAGCAACTGGACAAGGACACGACAGCCTCCGTGACTCGCAAGACCATCGCCTTGCTCAATGACTCTGGACTGGAAAAGGACGTCATCAGGAAGCTGTACCCCAGAGCACCGGCACCACCACGGCTATATGGGCTCCCTAAGATCCACAAAGACGGAGTTCCATTGCGACCCATAGTGAGCACCATCAACTCACCGACATATGGTTTAGCCAAGTACCTAGCACAACTGCTCAAACCGATCGTGGGTCACTGTGAGCACCATGTCAAGAACTCGGCGGAGTTTGTGAAGGTACTACAAGGCTTTCGCCTGGATAAAGAAGATCTTCTTGTCAGCTTTGACGTCACCTCACTCTTCCCACGAGTACCGCTGGAAGACTCCCTAGCGCTGCTCGAAACACGCTTTAGTGAGGACATAATAAAGCTGTTCCGGCATGTGTTAACAAACACCCACTTCAAATGTGGAGGCAAATTTTATGAACAAGTGGATGGTGTAGCCATGGGGTCCCCCTTAGCTCCAGGCATCGCTAATCTTTACATGGAGCACTTTCAAGACATAGCCCTGGACACCGCCCCACTGAAACCTAAAGCCTTCCACAGATATGTGGATGACACTTTTGTCGTGTGGCCACATGGCAGAGAGAACCTGCAAGACTTCCTGCGACATCTGAACAGCATACACAACAACATACAATTCACTATGGAGGTGGAAGAAAACGGAAGCTTGCCCTTCCTTGACATTCTAATCAAGAAGCACCCTGATGGCACCTTGGGTCACGCTGTGTATAGGAAGAAGACACATACGGATTTATACCTTCATGCACAGAGTTGCCACCACCCGGCACAACGCAACTCAGTGCTTAACACACTTGTGCACAGGGCCAAGTCTATCTGTGATGATGACAGCCTACCTGCAGAGTTACAACACCTAAGGAAGACCTTCCGCAGCAACGGTTATAATGAGACGCAAATCTCGCGCGCCCTACACAAGAGCAGGAAGGTAGACACACCGGAAGAAGAAGATGAGACCAGATGCCTGGCATTTCTACCATACGCGGGACCGCCAACAGCCAAGATTGCCCGCATTCTGGAGAAACACAACATCAAGACAATTTTTCATGCCCCAAGTAAAATTAAGGACATACTTGGCTCAGTCAAAGACCACCTAGGACTGCACACTCCGGGCGTATACAGTATTGAATGTGAATGTGGTACGAAATACATCGGACAAACGCAGCGCTGCATCACGCAGAGGCGCTCGGAACACATTAGACATGTACGCCTTGGTCAGACAGAAAAATCGGCGGTTGCGGAACATAGCCTTAACGAAGGACACACCTTCCTCTTTGAGGGTACGAAGAAGCTGTGTGACGCTAAAGGATTTTGGGATTCGGTTTTCAAAGAGGCTGTAGAAATTCGGTTGAACAGCAACCTGATCAATCGAGACACTGGTTTCCAACTTAGTACAGCTTGGAATCCCGCAATAACTAAAATTAGAAGAGAACGCTCCGGCACGAAGACGGTAGCGGTCAAAGACGTAATAGGAACCGGCAGGGACTCGACGCCCGGTCCGCGCCGCGAACCCCCCACCACTGGCGCGGCGGCCGATTCCGCAGGTACCTGATTGGTCGGCGCCCGGGATCAGTCACTGGTCCAGGAGCCTTTATAGGACCGCGCAACACAGCATCTCGACACTTCGCTTGAAGATGATGGGTACGAAACCCTTCGAAACGTTGCGAGAAGACGACGCCTTTACTCGGCTGATCACCCGAGAAGATTTCACGGATGTTTATTCAATTTTTAAGCAGTACGGAGACTCGAACTGGACAAGAATCCTTTGATTACTAGTCAGAAACACTACCCCTTGTCCAAGATGTACCACTTGAACATTGATGTTCGTGGGACATGCACGACAGATATCATCAGTCACAGATCCCATCGCAACTCACTCCTATCTTTTTTTCCCTTTGGTGCACTTGACACTGTCTGTGAATATCCTTACCAGAAACTGATAAGGAAATTGGTCGTACATCATGACAATGTCATTCTACAAAATGCATACCTCTGAGAAAGCAGTGAAACTCTGAGCACCGTTGTAGAGCACTGAGGCTGATGGTCGTCGTGGTTCCTATGAGTCTGTGTTGTTGCTATCATGAATAAGTTCTTTACGTGACTACGAAACTAAATATTGAAGTCTGACCATCGAGGCATTCAGATTAAAACATCATCTGTATAATTTTTACCCTAAACAAAGTGAATACCCTCTATTAGTAAAGGCAGGACAAAATTGTACACCATGTAATAATAATACAAAAATACTCCAAAATTTCAAGAGACCACTGGCAATAAGATGCTGAATAAATACTTACAATGCTAGAGAAACCCAGATGTATAGCTTATGAGAATCTTGAACAAGATTATAGAGTTGGTGTTTGAGTACCAGCTACACTTTGCCAGGAATTCACAGTTTTCTAGGAAGTTTTTAATTACGTTTCAACGAACTTGCAGCTCTAAGGAAAAATTACGTTTAACGTGCTTATATGATTATATTGAAGAATATATGTGTAGATGCTATTTCCATTAGACTTAATCGTCTTAGTGATAAACTCAGAATTCAAAAGGAGTGAGGCAAGGAGAGTCAAAGATATCCCCGACTGCTCTAGAGAAAGAACTTGGGTTTGTAAACTTCCTTGCTTTACTTGTAACACTGTGTTATTTATTTACACATAAGGTTCGAGAGTAAGTATAAGACTTACTAGAACAAGTCTGATATCAGTCCCGAGAATCAGCTGCAATAATACCTAATAATTTATAATCATGTGACATTGATTCCAAAGTATTGCAAATTACGAATAAGTACATAAAACCATATGTAGAGCCAAGGCACTCGGCAGCTGAAGACAACGAATGGATCGACAGCTATATACAGAAGAAGATAAATTTCCTTTACTGTTTCTGGCTAACTAAACACACGTTTAAAATTTATAATTGGGAAGATTTAAAATCAGTGTGTCTAACTTCTCACATCTTATTTCTTAGAAGTAGATACCTTAGGGGTTGCGAAGCAACTCAAATCGCTTGATACGGGCAAGTCTTCAGGTCCAGATTGTATACCTATTAGTTTCCTTTCAGATTACAATAGCTCCCTACTTAGCAATCATATACAACCGCTCGCTCACCGACAGATCTGTACCTACAGATTGGAAAATTGCGTAGGTCGCACCAGTGTTTAAGAAGGGTAGTAGGAGTAATCCATCGAACTACAGACCTGAATCATTGACGTCGGTTTGCAGTAGGATTTTGGACCATATACTGTATTCAAACATTATCAATCACCTCGAAGGGCCCGATCTATTGATACGTAATCAGCATGGTTTCAGAAAACATCGTTCTTGTGCAACGCAGCTAGCTCTTTATTCGCACGAAGTAATGGCCGCTATCGACAGGGGATCTCAAGTTGATTCCGTATTTCTAGATTTCCGGAAAGCTTTTGACACCGTTCCTCAGAAGCGACTTCTAATCAAACTGCGGGCCTATGGGGTATCGTCTCAGTTGTGCAACTGGATTCGTGATTTCCTGTCAGGAAGGTCGCGGTTCGTAGTAATAGACGGCAAATCATCGAGTAAAACTGATGTGATATCAGGTGTTCCCCAGGGAAGCGTCCTGGGACCTCTGCTGTTCCTGATCGAAATAAATGACCTGGGTGACAATCTGAGCAGTTCTCTTAGGTTGTTCGCAGATGATGCTGTAATTTACCGTCTAGTAAGGTCATCTGAAGACCAGCATCAGTTGCAAAGCTATTTAGAAAAGATTGTTGTATGGTGTGGCAGGTGGCATTTGACGCTAAATAACGAAAAGTGTGAGGTGATCGACATGAGTTCCAAAAGAAATCCGTTGGAATTCGATTACTCGATAAATAGTACAATTCTCAAGGCTGTCAATTGAACTAAGTACCTGGGTGTTAAAATTACGAACAACTTCAGTTGGAAAGACCACATAGATAATATTGTTGGGAAGGTTAGCCAAAGGTTGCGTTTCATTGGCAGGACACTTAGAAGATGGAACAAGTCCACAAAAGAGACAGCTTACGCTACATTCGTTCGTCCTCTGTTAGAATATTGCTGCGCGGTGTGGGATCCTTACCAGGTGGCATTGACGGAGGACATCGGAAGGGTGCAAAACAGGGCAGCTCGTTTTGTATTATCACGTAATAGGGGAGAGAGTGTGGCAGATATGATACGCGATTTGGGATGGAAGTCATTAAAGCAAAGACGTTTTTCGTCGCGGCGAGATCTATTTACGAAATTTCAGTCACCAACTTTCTCTTCCGAATGCGAAAATATTTTGTTGAGCCCAACCTACATAGGTAGGAATGATCATCAAAAAAAAAAAAAAAATAACAGAAATGAGAGCTCGAACAGAAAGGTTTAGGTGTTCGTGTTTCCTGCGCGCTGTTCGGGAGTGGAATGGTAGGGAGATAGTATGATTGTGGTTCGATGAATCCTCTGCCAAGCACTTAAATGTGAATTGCAGAGTAATCATGTAGATGTAGATGTATGAAATGGGCTTTTCATTCATACTGGTAATTGCCAGAAGAGACAGAATCGCTATATAAGGATCACCCAAAGGACTAAACTGTCAAATTTTATTATGACTAGACTGTACTGAAAATGAACGTCCTCTTAGATGATATATTGACTAAGAAACTTCTTTGCTGGTCCAGTTCCTTTGTTGACGTGCATATGCACAAAGAGTGGAGAAAAATATGGAAACACTAGAAACACGTTACGGTACCTAAAAGGGTGCAGGAAAACCGATGACATTCTTAGCACCTTACAGTCTGGGAATGGATAAATACAGGCACTGTGTGGGTAAATTATTTCTGCAAAATAGAGGCAACTTGAAGTAACGATGATGGAGGTGGGTACTGAGCACCCACATTTCTCTCCAAAGTAGACCACAGACGCTCAGAAATATTGAAACCTGGTGACTGGTGGCGCCCACAGGAGATGTGATGAATCAGCATCGTGCTCATGAAACCAGTCCTGGATGATGCGAGCCATGTGAACAGTGGCTCTGTCGTGTTTGAACGCAACATTGCCACTTGGAAAGAAACATTGTACCATGGCATGCATCTGATCAGCCAAAATGATGACATAATCCTTGGCAGTAATTAGACCTTACAGAGTAGTCATGGGGCACATGGAATACTATATACGGCTTCCCAAATTCACACATACACTCCGCCATGTTTCCCTCTTGGGACGTAAGCTCGGCCGGAAGTTGGAAGCATTGTGAAACAATACTTACCTGACTGAAAGACATTCTTCCGTTTCTTCGCACCCACGTTTTCTGGTTACAGGCATTTACATCATTGATGAGGGGTTTCGGAATTCCACCTAGCACAGCAGTTGACAACTTACAAGGCCTACTTTGTGTTGGTTTGGTGCTAGCAGGGTTCCGAGAGAGATATTGTGTTCTGCAGTGACGTTTGTGGTTGTTCTTCTCATCCATCGCAATCCTCGTCAAAGACAGTCCGCCACGATCATTCAACAAACACTTTCGTCCACTTTGCGACTTAGCGGATGATGTTTCTCCGCATTCCCGAAACGCAGTACAAATATTCGATGCCAAACACCACTGCTCCAGGGTTACGAAAGCACCGCTATGCGAGCACCGTAAAATTCCTCACGTTCGAAGTCACTTAACTCCGACATAACGCACTCTCAAATACACATAATACCGTTCTGACCATTAAAGGCACTTGCAACGTACTGAGGACATCGCACTGGTGGTTTCTGTGGTCAAAAAAAAAAAAAAAAAAACAGCGCAACATGCAGGCATGGTTGGCATCTGCGTTTATGTTTAGGCGTGCATTTCTCACGGTGTTTCCATATTTTCGGGCAATCACTGTGGGTGACACAGCAAGTTACTTCCTAATTTGCGTGCTATCAATTTTTTCAGTATCTAAAAACGTTTACATAATATTAAGAAGAATCGTTACCAGATTCACCTAGTACAGCGTGTAAGATAATTACGTCCGAACACGAACACATTGGAAATTATACTACAATGAAAGCAAAAGCGCTGCATTAAACATGAGTCTCAAATAATCGATTTGGGATCTAATTACGAAAGTTTGATTACAAGCCGCCATTGACTTCAGTTAGCACCACTCTATATGAAAAGTAAACTAGTCCCTACCTATCTGCCTCAAATTTCGCACATGTTGTTGTTTTGGTCTTCAGTCCTGAGACTGGTTTGATGCAGCTCTCCATGCTTCTCTATCCTGTCAAGCTTCTTCATCTCCCAGTACCTACTGCAACCTACATCTTTCTGAATCTGCTTAGAGATGCTTTCGCACATAACCTACCTTAACAAAGAGACATTGATTAACACGTTACATGTTACAATCTACTATACACTCTTACCTGTTCAAGGAAATGTTCCGCTTACCGTTCCCGTATTAGGAAGCAGTACTGAACTCCTCTCTGTAGTGTTACATATTCTTTCAAGGGCCCGTTGTCCATCTTGTAAATCTTGAGGAATCTACATAATTCGCTGGTCCAGATCTTCAAGCGTATCAGCGGGAGTCCCGTACAAATTTCAGATCAGACAGAGAAATCCTGGAAAAAGAAATCAGGTGAACGGGGCGGTCAAAGCAAAGGCGCAGTGCGACATGTCCGACTTGGGTCGTATCGGAGCGTCAGATGTCGCTTTCATCGTGTCGTGGTACTCTGTCTTTCACACGTCACATTCGGCAACCATGGTGGTTGGGTGAAACTGAAGCCCAATTGTGGAGGGAGTTGATCGAGTTTATAATTCAATGACTTTCTTAACAAATAAGATCATAATTCAAACTAAAATTGGTACTTGTTCGTATTCAAATTTCTAACTTAACATTAATCATATATTACCAAGGATTACGTGTTGTAATCACCTGTTCTGGTCTCTATTATTCATCCATCGATCCTCCAGTGTTATTCTTTTTCTGCTATCTTGTCATAAGGTAAAAATATTTTTAAATCTGATCTTATTGTTGTTTCATTCCCTATTTCATCCTTTTTATTACAGCCTCTCATGAATGTCATCTCTGCTGCTTGTATGCGTGATTTTCCTTTTTCTTGTTACTGTCAATGAATCGGAACCATATGGAAGGGTAGTTACAGCCTTGACTTTATAGACTTTAATTTTTGTTCATTTTCTTGTCTTTCTTCCCAAAGTTCTTCCAATTTTTCCGCAAATGGCTTGATATTTATTAACCTTCTTTTCCATTTCTTTGTCACAGTTAAAACTGATATCACATTGTACGTAACTGAAATAGGATAAATGTTCTAAAATTTTCTGATTTGTTATTGTTTACGATCCGACTGGATTCTTTATTCTTCAACTCATTATCTTTGTCTTATCTGCAGACATAGTTAAATTGTAGTGTATCGCGTTTGGACTCAATGGAGATATTGCTTTTTAAAGTATCTTCTCTTTCCTGTATAATTATCTGGACGAGAGCACGCAACTATTTAATGGTACGGTAAATCCTATTTTAATTCTTAGATGTAATTCATGTTTCCCCTTCCTAAATAGTTCGTCAATATATAAACTGAATAATGTGCACCCTTAGTGAACACCTTGATTTATTAAAATATCATCTGACATTTTCGAAACTGATCTTATAACTATAATTTGTGTTTACATAAACACTTTTTCTTGTATTAATAAGATTTTTAGGAAAATCTTTGATATCCAGTACTTTCCACGGAGGAGGTCTGTGATCCATATAAAAGCTTTCTCAGATTAAATAAATGCTAAATGCGTTTCTATGCCAAATTCAAGGCTTTTATAATAATTCGTGGTATTATAAATGTATTATCATTGCATGAACGTACCTTTCTGAAGCCTGATTGTTCTGCTAAGATATGGCAACAACGATAGTGTTTTGCCTATGATTAAGGATTTTCCCATAAATTTTGTGTCCTACATTTAGTAACATATTAGTCTATAATTTCCTGTGTCTTTCCCACTAGCATTTTTAAATATAGAAACTACTTCAGCTGTGTTCCATTCTTCAGGTTCAGAGCAGCTCTTAGAACACATTCTTAGAAAGTTCTGGAAGAAAACCTCCAAAATGGTTCCTCCGTATTTGATTAATGTATGATTAATATCATTTAGGTCAGCAGCTTTTCTATTTTTTTGTTACTTTTGAGGCTGCTTTTAAGTCTCTTATGACTGTTCGATTTATAGAGTAATTATCAATTTTTATAGAATATCAGGCTGAACTGTCCTCATCATACTATCAATTCCTGTAATTTCCGTTATTACATTAATGTTTGCAGTATCCTTCTGTTTTATTCATATTTTCCAAATGATTAATTGCTGTAGTGTGGCTTCCGCATTACCAATGAATATTTCCTGGGGTTCACTGTGGCTTCTTTCAATTAAATTCATTGTTTTATTTCTTTTCTGTTTATACATTTTCCACGCTTAGCGACTGAAACTGAAGACAGTATTGAAGGAGGGTGGGAAACCTAAAACAACAATTTTGAAGGTAGCTAATGAGGTATGAGGGAAAATTAAAATATCAAACCGGAAAAGATATTTGAGAATACAAAATTCAGAAATAGTTGACAATATTAAAAAGAAACGAAATGCTGATGTTGCCTCTTTAGAAACTTTCCAACTTAACTGAAAAAGGGTATGTTTGTGGACCAAACGTTTACAGGAAATTTCTGCTTCTGGTATCGTTTCTCCCACGTCTACTTTATTCATTCGTTACGACATACACTGTACATGAGCCGCGCATGGCTCGTGTTCCCGCCATCATGTGTTTTACACCCTGTTTTATACGTACTTCCACCCTAGTACGTTAATTTAAATTACTACTGTCAATGAGTTGCTGCTTTGCCTGACCGTGAGCGGCAATAGAATAGAGGGAGACGCCGTGACGTCACAGCTGTGAAGCTATGTGAAGCCGAGGGTAGCCATCTCAATCCGACCAAAACATTGCTGCTGTAAGTTTGTCGCTCGCTTTTGGAAGGATTTTGCGCTATTATGGTGACTTGTGTGGTGTTCGGATGTACGAATCGTTCTGATTGTGATGCGAAATCGAAGGGAATAACATTTCATGTGTAAGTTGTCTCGTTAAGTGTGATTTTACAACTTCATTGTGAATGAACGTGTGCTACATCGGTACTTGTATTATAGCGTGTTTTTCTCCTGTATGATTTTAGATTTCCTAAAAATGAAAGTCGGAAAGCTCTGTGGGAGAATGCCGTGAGGAGGAAGAATTGGCGTGCGTCTAAATGGAGCACTATGTATTCTCAGCATTTCCGAGAAGAAGACAGCCGGCCGCGGTGGCCGTGCGGTTCTGGCGCTGCAGTCCGGAACCGCGGGACTGCTACGGTCGCAGGTTGGAATCCTACCTCGGGCATGGGTGTGTGTGATGTCCTTAGGTTAGTTAGGTTTAAGTAGTTCTAAGTTCTAGGGGACTTATGACCTAAGATGTTGAGTCCCATAGTGCTCAGAACCATTTTAACCATTTTTGAGAAGAGGACATAGACCGAACTTCCCTTTCGACAGTAAGGCTCCGAGAAAATGCTGTACCATCAGTTTTCCCTACACACCCAAAACATTTGCAAAACGTATGTTAATTCAAAGAATTAAATTCCTAGTTTTCAAGTTCACGTATCAGTATAATACATACGTATCGTCGATAATCGAAGTGTTCAGTAACTCACTTTGTCTTCATCATGTACCAAATTAAAAGCTAACACTACATTAACTGGCGTAAAGTATAGGCCTAAACAGGACACTGTGTAGATTTGCCATTCTATGTGCCGTATTTCATTAAATATTGGTGGTAATGAACAGTGTTTCCCAGTAGTGTAACGTAACTGAAATGTCCCAGCACGTATTACAAACAAGATGTATTTATGGGGCTTTGGAGGGATGGTATAGCTAACTTAGTTTTCAGTTTCTATTATTTAGTTTGTGATGTACGTTTATTACTGAATTAACAAAATTGTATCGTTTACATTGAGAGCTAGCTATTCGTAATATTACATTAAAAACTATTTTTAATCAGAAGAAACGCGGAATTTCGCGTTTACGAGATTTTATTTTAAACAAAGACTTTGAAACAACCAATCTGATGACGTTACTTGCATATATGGTGTAATTAGCGACTGTAATACACGCAGCGCTATAGCACACTGGCAATGTTTTGGTCAGAGTGTCATGGCAGCGAGCCACGCCCCCATGGCTTCAAAACGTAGTACGGCTGGGATACGTAGCGCCATCTCCCCTTATTCTTACATCCATGGTCTGTCGTAAGGCAGTTCGGGTCGCGAGTTCTGGCTGGCAGTCAATTGGGACGCGTCTGGAGCGCACTCCAGACCTGCCAGTCGGGGAGTTGCAATGCGGCACTAGTGCAGTCGCGTTGGAGCAGTGAGGTCTGCGTCGACATGGGTCGCCCGACCATTGCTTCCACGTATCACTTGAGCTGGGCCGCGGTCTTGGTGGATCGTCGCTCTGTCGTCCTACCGAACGAATGCGTTTTGGCTCGCCGATCGTTCATGAGTCAGCTGTGTGTGTATGCATCAATTCCCGATTCGTCTTTGCGCGTGCTTAGTTACTTTTGGGTATCGTTCAGGTTTCGTGCAAGTGTTTGTCAGGTTGTGTGTGTAGTTGGCGTTATTTTCACTGACGACTGTTTTAGATGTTGTCAGCATTCTGAGGTTAGTCGGTCGGTTGCTGCGGACCAGGGAAGTTACATCCGCGCGGTTGTCGGCTGGGTCTTCTGGCGGTCGCTGCACAGTGCCGGAATGTGTGTGCAGCTGTCCGATCGCTACGAGCTTCGAGGTTCACCGATCCAGGGCGTCAAAGTTGAGTGGTGTTTCAAGGAGAGCCGGCGGTGGTAAAATCCAAAAAATTACGATTTTTTTGCTACCGAAAATTAATTGGAACATTCCTCTTTAATGTAAACATTGAATTATTGTTCTACTCGCCCTAGAAGTGGAGTTATTACCATTTTCCCCCACGCCTGCAGAGGAAATGGGCGGCCGCTGAATGCATCTAACACCCTCACGTGACTTCCTGGCGAACCGCTTGGGATTTTCTCGGCCTTTTACGCATACAGCGCCTTATGTTACGCATACAGCGAGTGTGAAAGGGTTGGCTACATTGTTTTCTGTGACAAATGAAGCGCTAAGAGCGCGGAACATCGTCTCTTTGCCGTTTACCGTTTCGGTTTAGAAGGCTACAACAAACTTTGGGTTCAAGTAAGCTCAGTGACGGAAAGACAATAGGAGGGAGAGGCAGACTTACTGACGAGGTGATTGAACGTCTACAGAGATACTATGGGTATGCTACAAGGCAAAATACTAGTAATGTTAGTGACATGCGAAAAGCAGTGTGGGCATTGTTCCTTCATACTGCCTCTTCCAATGAATACCCTCAACACAGCCTGTGCCCAAAAGATTCCTGGTGCAAATATAATGCAAAAAAGGACTATGATCACAAACATGGTTTGCCAGCAGCTGTGATAAATGCAATAAAACCAATTTTTCATGACTTAGCACAGCCAGAATTGTTACACAAATGTCTACACGGAAAGACGCAGAATCCTAATGAGAGCGTAAACAATTTGATTTGGAAAGTGATTCCTAAAAGGGTGTTTGTAAGCATAAAAACACTGCACTTTGGCATTTAAGATACAATAGCACCCTGCAACCAAGGGAACAGTGTGAAGTGTGAAGTTCTGAAGGCATTAGGATTTACAGCTGGGGTGAACACTGTACCAGCACTAAGAAATATAAGACCACATACTGCTGGTAGCAGACCGCACCACGTAACTGCAGCGCTGGAGAAAGTCAACACAAAGCGTGCATACTTCCGGTGTACGTCAGAAGTCTGAGGAAAGCCATTCTCAGGCACTTAGGCGTAACCGCCCGTTCGTCCAGCAGCCTTTGGAGGCACCGTTAGCAGAAAAACAGCCTGGGCCCTTGCCAGGCCCAATATCCCGTGCAAACAGAAACTAATAACTGGAGTTTACGGCCTGCGTCGCTGCTAGCTCGCCTTCCGGGACTTCGCCAGCGAGTAGCTCACCCTCTGTAGCCTCCGTCCCGTGCCTCTATCAACTTTCAACACCTCTGGGTGTTGGGCTTGCTTCATTTTGTGAATTTGCATTCTTGTTTTGCTGTAAAACTACTTTTGTCATGGATAATCATCACATGAGAAGAAATGACATTATTACCCATTATTAAAGCTGTAAGTGGCTCATAAAGGAGTTCGGTCCTGGAAATTGACTCGTTCCGCATCCTTTCGACAAAAGAGTCGTTCAAACGTTCAATGGCACATGTAACTACATAACGAACATGTGAAACGAGGCGGCAGTGTGATGGTGTTAATAAGAAGCAGCGCAGAAATTATACTGGATCGGTTGCCACATGATGTGTGTATTTCCTAAGTAAAGAAGCAGCGCGATACGACATACATTGATGAGTTAATACACTACGACCACTGCCCATCGCGACGTTGGATGCCGCCTGGTGACGTTCCTGGCACGTGAAGCGGTAACAAACGTTGTGAGTGGCTGGGTTGCTATACTGTCGTTCTGCGCAACGCATTAATCTGAGATGTACCCTTTACCCTGTGTCTCTTGCAAGATGCAATTTCCACCCCCACACTACTACAGAAGTCAGACAGACGCACCTAACGTTCTAAATAGAAATGCCTGAAAAACTTTCAGCAATTAATATCCTCTGGAGTCGTCCGCTGGAAGGAAATGACACAAAAATTCACAAAATTTCTTACGTAACTAGTGGGATACTTAGGTACTGCAGCAGTGCTAGTTAGTGTAAGAAAAACATGAAACTAACGAAAATTATTATTTATTTTACAAAAATTCTGATAAGTCACAATGGCACATTTAGTTATGAATGTAACACGTTATTTATGGGTACTTTTCGGAATGCGAAGTTACCTCTGAAGGATAGGATTCGCTAGTGAAATTTCTATACCAAGTTTAAGATACACTCCTAGAAATGGATAAAGGAACACATTGACACCGGTGTGTCAGACCCACCATACTTGCTCCGGACACTGCGAGAGGACTGTACAAGCAATGATCACACGCACGGCACAGTGGACACACCAGGAACCGCGGTGTTGGCCGTCGAATGGCGCTAGCTGCGCAGCATTTGTGCACCGCCGCCGTCAGTGTCAGCCAGTTTGCCGTGGCATACGGAGCTCCATCGCAGTCTTTAACACTGGTAGCATGCTGCGACAGCGTGGACGTGAACCGTATGTGCAGTTGACGGACTTTGAGCGAGGGCGTATAGTGGGCATGCGGGAGGCCGGGTGGACGTACCGCCGAATTGCTCAACACGTGGGGCGTGAGGTCACCACAGTACATCGATGTTGTCGCCAGTGGTCGGCGGAAGGTGCACGTGCCCGTCGACCTGGGACCGGACCGCAGCGACGCACGGATGCACGCCAAGACCGTAGGATCCTACGCAGTGCCGTAGGGGACCGCACCGCCACTTCCCAGCAAATTAGGGACACTGTTGCTCCTGGGGTATCGGCGAGGACCATTCGCAACCGTCTCCATGAAGCTGTGCTACGGTCTCGCACACCGTTAGGCCGTCTTCCGCTCACGCCCCAACATCGTGCAGCCCGCCTCCAATGGTGTCGCGACAGGCGTGAATGGGGGGACGAATGGAGACGTGTCGTCTTCAGCGATGAGAGTCACTTCTGCCTTGGTGCCAATGATGGTCGTATGCGTGTTTGGCGCCGTGCAGGTGAGCGCCACAATCAGGACTGCATACGACCGAGGCACACAGGGCCAACACCCGGCATCATGGTGTGGGGAGCGATCTCCTACACTGGCCGTACACCACTGGTGATCGTCGAGGGGACACTGAATAGTGTACGGTACATCCAAACCGTCATCGAACCCATCGTTCTACCATTCCTAGTCCGGAAAGGGAACTTGCTGTTCCAACAGGACAATGCACGTCCGCATGTATCCCGTGCCACCCAACGTGCTCTAGAAGGTGTAAGTCAACTACCCTGGCCAGCAAGATCTCCGGATCTGTCCCCCATTGAGCATGTTTGGGACTGGATGAAGCGTCGTCTCACGTGGTCTGCACGTCCAGCACGAACGCTGGTCCAACTGAGGCGCCAGGTGGAAATTGCATGGCAAGCCGTTCCACAGGACTACATCCAGCATCTCTACGATCGTCTCCATGGGAGAATAGCAGCCTGCATTGCTGCGAAAGGTGGATATACACCGTACTAGTGCCGACATTGTGCATGCTCTGTTGCCTGTGTCTATGTGCCTGTGGTTCTGTCAGTGTGATCATGTGATGTATCTGACCCCAGGAATGTGTCAATAAAGTTTCCCCTTCCTGGGACAATGAATTCACGGTGTTCTAATTTCAATTTCCAGGAGTGTAGTTATTGACTTGGCAGAATGGCTGAGAGCCACACCTACCCAGCTTGAACAATTATCCGTTAGAATGTTCCTAGGTATTGTCGAGGCTGTCGCATGTGAAATGCAGTGAAGGTTACTGTTGTGGAGGAAATATGGGGCTCGCAATAGCTGTAGCGCACAATACCGTAAGCTGTGATGACTGCTGTCTGCGCCGCTCGCTGCTGACAAGTAAGATAACTCTCGTTCTATCTGGATTGACCTTCGCCAATCAAACTTTCCCTATGCCTTGATGAAGTCAAGGACTGCTATTCGCTCCTAGTCTGACTATTGGCGTGGTACACCAGTCAGATAACCAGTCCACCGTGATACCACTCAAAAATTCGCTCGCAGACGTTTAACTAAAACTCCGTCCATTCACACCGCACAATAAGCGTG
The DNA here is from genome assembly GCF_023864275.1 of Schistocerca cancellata. Taxonomy (NCBI): domain Eukaryota; kingdom Metazoa; phylum Arthropoda; class Insecta; order Orthoptera; family Acrididae; genus Schistocerca; species Schistocerca cancellata. The sequence goes on along the minus strand of NC_064632.1, from coordinate 20,946,966 downwards.
GAGGCCAACACAGTGAACAACGCTTAATTGCAAGGACTCAATATAGAGTCGCCCTCCGATTTGCTCTCGACAGAGGTGCTCTCCCAGTGAAGTACTGGGGAGAGACTTGTTCCTCACTCGAAGAGCGACAACGGAACGGCCCCTCTCCATGCCAGATGTAAAGGGGTATACCTTTAGGTCTCTTCCAATACTCCTTCAGCGCAATGCTTCAGGAATATTGTCTGCCAATCAGCACTGCTCTTCTAAAACGGGAGAATTACGTTTCATTTAAGGCGACCGATCCGGAAATCTGTAGCATCGGCGTTTGGCGTTTGCTGTCTCCCTGTGAAAACCTCTGAAACTGTGTGCTATGTTTGTAAAGAATGTGTAGGCTGGGCGCTCCTACACAATGTAGCGGAATTTGCTTTTAAGCCGAACATGGGATCGTTTTCCCTTTCACTCGTGCAAATGCTGTCTGCTCTATGGGCGGTCGCTGGCTGACATAGATAGGTTGACTCGTCCTCAGAAGGGACCAGCCTCCTGGAGTGAGGTTTGCCTCTCCTGAACTAAAAACTTTTGTGACCGTCATGTCTTGAATGTGTGTGTGTGTGTGTGTGTACGCCAGCCTCGAGTATTTCAACCTCGGTGCGCACTTGCGATTTACTTGTTATTTGCATATCGTTTACATGAATTCATACAACATTGACTTTATCTTATTGAGTTTGGGTTCGAACGAAGCGTCTTGATGTGCGGAATATGATTGCGAGGGCGGAATATGTAAGCAATGAAGGTCAGGAGAGCACAACGCCTTACAACTTATGTAGCCAAAGCACGTACGGGGATCACCCTAGCGAAGATATGCGTTCCAAATGGGGGAATCCACTGAAGTAAGCAGCTCTGACAAAGAACAGGTTATTATAAAGCAGACCCGGTGAACGAGTATCTCGAAAACGGGGAACGTTGACGTGCTACTGTCGTGAGCATCCACGAAAAGAGATAGAAGGGAAGTGAAACAACCGCTAGACGCTAAGTGATTCGATGTCCACGACTCTTGACTGAATGTGGGGTTCGGAGGCTTGTCTGCTCTGAAAAGTAGGATAGATGGTGATCTGTGCCGAAAGAGCACAATGCTGGTGCGAGCACAAGTGTTTAGAAGCACACTGTTCATCGCACATGGAGCTGGGCGACAAACTACCCATACGTGTTCACATATTGACCAACTACATCGTCAGTTACGATCGTAGTGGGTACGGGACCATTGGGATTCGACCGTCGATAGCAATGGAAGCGTGACGACTCTTCGCGTTAATTACACTTTTGCTACACTAGGTCTGGTGCCGCGCACTGCGGGATTTCAATCCCCGCCAGATGTCATGGGCGTCGAAGACCCCTACAGGTCGATGCCGCATCGCGCCGTAAGCTGTGGCGGCACGTGCCTCCTCGCCCGCATTTAGTGTGAGGGCGCCACAGTGGAGCACGTGGTTCCTGCGGCCAATAGCGGCGTCCTCGATAGCGTACTTAAGCGCCTGCATCTCGCTCAGCCAGTCCCCCCTCCAGTACACCTCTTGCAATATGCTGATGACACCGCGTTCCTCGCCCTCGCTCCTACCCTCCAACGGTCCCAACGCCTTCTCCAGAATCACCTTGACCTTTTTGCTGCATGGTGTAACCAGTGGCTCCTGAAACTCAATCCTTCCAAGACCCAGGCAATCATCGTTGGTCGTACCACTCGCTCCTTCCAGCTCCTGGATTTCTCCCTCACTGTCTGTGCACGTCCTGTCCGCCTCACCCCCACCCTCACCTACCTTGGCCTCACCATTGACCGTCACCTCACCTGGATCCCTCATCTCCACTCCATCCAATCCAAAGCCCACAACCGCCTCCGACTCCACAAACTCCTCTCTGGCCGGACGTGGGGATTGCACCCCTCTACCATCCTCCACACCTACAAATCCTTAATCCGTCCCATCCTCTGTTATGCCAGTCCTCCCTGGATATATGCCCCCCCCCCCCCCCCGCAAATTCTATAAGTCCCTCCAGATCCTTGAGCATCATGCACTCCGCCTCGCCTTCCGTATACGCCTCCCGTCCCCCACGCGGATCCTCTATGATCTCATTCCTTTCCCCCATCTGCTCCTATTCCACGAACATATCCGCATCCTCTACACCTCCCGCCGTCTTGAACCCCCTCACCCCCTGGTTGCTCCTCCTCTCTCCCATCCCCGCCCCCTGCCATGTCTTCACCGTTGTATCCCCCCTACCCTCCATCTCTACACCCTACATCTCCTTTCCCAAGGTGGCTTCCATCAACTCCCCCTCCCAGACGATGCCCTCTCTCCCTCCATTTATCCCTCCTATCAACTCTGATCCTCACTCTCCCTCCTTTCCTCTGTCCTTTACCTGGGCTCCCTCTTCCCCCCTTCCGTCCTGTTTTCTCCCCACTAAACCTCTCCCTACCTCCCTTCTCCCTCCCCCCAGTCCTTTTGTATTCCCCTCCTCTGCCTACCCAACTCCCTGTCGCGTCTGCTCCCCACCTCTCTTATGGGTCCTCATCCTCCGTCAGCTCCTTTCCCGGTTCCCCCCTTCGCTTTTCCTCTCCTTTCCCCCCTTTTTTGATTCCCCATCATCTGTCCAGTTTCCCCCCACCTGCTCTCGGCTGTGGTATGTCACCTTTGCCAAATTTTTAGTGCAGTGTTCCAGTGACTATTCAGTGTTGTTCGTCTTTCTCGTGTTGCGAACAGAAACCATGCTGCCCCTAGGTGTGAATTTAATGTCTTTTGGGAACAGAATCCAGACTGTCGCCGTGTTTTTTAATTGTCTGTCTATTGTTTTACCTCTCTGCTTCGTATGTATTTTATTAGCATCATCATCCCTCTGTTCTTTGTTTTAAGTTCCACGATTTCTTTTCGCCATGTTACTCTTTAAGTCTCCGATTTTATCGCCTGTTTTTATTATTTATTCTCTTCATCTTTCTCACAAAATCTGTAGGCTGAAGAGCGGCATACTAAGCTGCTGCCAGCCCGCCCCCTTCGGGGGAAATTGAAATTCAATAACGAAAAAAAAAAGCTCAGCCAGTCAGTCTAACATTGCGTACGTCTCTTAGCATATCGCCTCGCCTTAGACAGCGCACTTACTTTCGTGTTTTGTTTACGAGTGGACATGGTCGTCTAGTCAGGTTTTCTTGACTGTGTGTCTCGTTCTTGTTGTTGTCGTAAGGTCCTTCGTTGGCCGTGTCCGTCCTCTCCGTTGTGTCGTTCGCGGGCCGCTCCGCGGTTCCGGCCACGTTTTCCGCTGCTTCAACCCCGCCACTGTTCCGGCCGCCGTTACAACACTAGGTCACGGGCCACCTGCACAAACGCCATCAGAGAGGCGATCGGGAGCTCGAAACGTGTAGCGCGGCACGGATGCAGGCTGGTGGGAGCGGTTTTATTGCCTGGGACCTGTGGTAATTATCGAAGACACGCTGACAGCTCCATCCTTTCATCCTCCGACGGCGGTGTCACCTTTTTGCTGTACAATTGTCCGTCTCGGATCCGGACAGAGCCAGTGTGGTTTTAGGAGCGTTGCAGTGATCTCACGTTGATGCCTCAGCGACCGCTTTCGGAGGATGTAAATCCCATGGAACCGATCTGGATCGCTATCGAGTGCCATCACCACGTACGGAAATCAGCGGCCCATTATTTACGCGAATTACATGATCCGTGCGTAGACATCTAATGCCACATATCTCCACAAACCTACCAAAAAAAAAAGGAGGTCCAACACGTGATTGGCAGAATCTCTGACGTATTTCGTTCCAAAGACGTACAAACAAGCCACTGTGAAGGTGGTCATAACGTTTTGGCTTATCAGCGTACATCTACGTGAAATCTGAGTACGCATGTGAAGACAAGTGATCCCATAGTGTAGTATTTTCTGCCAAAACTGGCAGAACTGTATGCTGTGATACAAGTGTAATTGTGACGAGAACAGATAGATTTCACAGGATTTACGTATCTGTAAGGTCGCTGTTGTGATAAGTCGATTTACATCTGACGTGGGGAGCATAAGAGAAGGCTTAGTTGAAATGTTCGCTCTGGTATGTGTAGGAAAGTAGCTCCGTGGACGCTGGCAAACTTAATGGCACGACGTACGTACCATGTATGAGACAGTGTCTTCAGTTTCAAAGAGCACTGCATTATCAACACATCTAAAGAGCTCAGAGTCTGTACTAACCGTAGAGTGGTGGTACCACACCCACCTGCTGTGCAGTCTGCATTCTTTGTTTCGAAGAGGCACATGATTCCAACACACCGCACAACGTTAACTATAAAGAAGAACTGAAGTTAGAGTAATTGTGGATCTCAGTGCCATGTAAAGCGAACAGCGCAATTTATATCACAGTAGAATGTCCGTATCAAAGCCGGCGCAAGGCCTGGATCTAAGGAAGGTGTCTGACGACGTCACGATCCGATCTTTAAACTGATACGTACAGTCAGTTCTGGTTGCTCAGCTCGTTTGTGTTTAAAACTACAGTCTGAGCCATTAGAGCCTCTGATGTAGTTTCCAGATTTTGGAGATAAAACTTTGGGCACAGAAATGTGGCTTAGAACACAGCGTGTTACCCCTTTTATAAAAAAATAAAAATCAGCTCGGATGAAAATACCGGAAGTGAAAGTATGCATTGCCTGAAAACTTTTTTCATTGTTGAGTCCAAGGCTCACTAAATTTCTTCACAGAATTTATATTTATGTTGTTGTTGTTGTCGTCTTCAGTCCAGAGACTGGTTTGATGCAGCTCTCCATGCTACTCTATCCTGTGCAAGCTTCTTCATCTCCCAGTACCGAATTAGACCTACATCCTTCTTAATCTGTTTAGTGTATTCATCTCTTTGTTTCGCTCTACGTTTTTTACCCTCCGCACTGCCCTCCAGTACTAAACTGGTGATACCTTGATGCCTCAGAACATGTTCTACCAAACGATCCAATCTTCTACTCAAGTTGTGCCACAAACTCCTCTTCTCCCCAATCCTATTAAACACCTCCTCATTAGTTATGTGATCTACCCATCTAATCTTCAGCATTCTTCTGTAGCACCACATTTCAAAAGCTTCTATTCTCTTCTTGTCCAAACTATTTATCGCACATGTTTCACTTCCATACATGGCTACACTACATGCAAATACTTTCAGGAACGACTTCATGACACTTACATCTATACTCGATGTTAACAAATTTCTCTACCTCAGCAACGCTTTCCTTGCCATTGCCAGTCTACATTTTATATCCTCTCTACTTCGACCATCATCAGTTATTTTGCTCCCCAAATAGCAAAACTCCTTTACTACTTTAAGCGTCTTATGACCTAATCTAATTCTCTCAGCATCACCCCACTTAATTCGACTACATTCCATTATCCTCGTTTTGCTTTTGCTGATGTTCATCATCCTCCTTTCAAAACACTGTCCATTCCGTTGAGCTGCTCTTCCAGGTCCTTTACTGTCTTTAATCGCTCAACGCAAAAACAGTAGGCAAAGTGAACATGAATGAACCTGAAAATCTATTATAAGGGCATTGTAAAAGTATACTTATATGGATATGGAGTCTGTTCTTTCGGACATGTCCCAAAGAACAGACACCATATCGACATAAGTATATCGTTCTGGCAATACCGGCTATGACCTTCTTGAGTGCGGATGCATACAGTTACCCGAACCTTTACGGGACTTGGTAAGAATGTGTTCTACGAGTAATGAGTATGTTGGGTAGGGACATTACGAATGTAGTATGTGGACATATAAGGTGGGAATGTGGGTCTCGTGGGAGGCGCGCGCGAGATAGTCCCTGCCGTCGTACTATCCTCTTTGCCCTTGGTGGCTCAGATGGATAGACCGTCTACCATGTAAGCAGGAGATCCCTGTTTCGAGTCCCGATCGGGGCACACATTTTCACCTCTCCCCGTTGATATATATCAACGCCCGTCAGCAGCTGAAGGTATTCATATATAACTCTAATTTCGTTCTCTGTAGAAGTGGATATTTCCCAGCAACACGACATGAAGTCGGTTGAATGATGATGTGATTAGAAAGATTGCAATATCCACGGTTTATCAAAAATGTGTTAGAAAACAGCAGAAAACATTTCGTTTGTGACTGCTTGTGATTCACTGCAGCGTCACATACAGAATCTATCCGATCGGCATCAGCCTCAAAACCTACCTTACTAGTAGTCAAATTGGTACACAATACAGAAATAAGTAGTGTTTGAAATAGGGCATGTTTCCTGGGATAGGAAATAGTAGGGGAAATTTACCAAATACATCTTTTATGTGAGACAGAAGTGGCGTCTTGTAACACGCCATCTTGTTTGGCGGTAGAATTAAAGTTATTGCTTACTGTAAGTCTCAACTCAGTAACTGAGGAGTTTCAAATGACAGAAAGTATTTAAATTTTACGTTGTAAAACAAATACAAAACCCCATTAGGCAGAATAATACACAGCCTCTTATAATTGGCAAGAAAAAGGCTCGCGCGAAGTTAGCAAGATATGGGAACATCAATGGACCATGTTACATTTACGATATAAAATATTTAATAAACTAAACTGAATGATGGAATGAATAAGATGACTGAACTACTATTCGGAGTGAGTGATTGAATTCGGGTTCTGCACCAAATTAGTGGTTAACAACCTCGTAAAACAATGAACTCGCAACGACACGCCGAGCATACTTCCGCTCACAACAACCTCGCTACTTAAATCAGTGACCATGAAATGTAAACACTGTAAATAGGCAACGCCTATGGATAACTCCAATAGCATCACCTTTTTCAAATGGTTCAAATGGCTCTGAGCACTGTGGGACTTAACATCTGAGGTCATCAGTCCCCTAGAACTTAGAACTAGTTAAACCTAACGAACCTAAGGACATCACACACAACCATGCCCGAGGCAGGATTCGAACCTGCGACCGAAGCGGTCGCGCGGTTCCAGACTGAAGCGCCTAGAACCGCTCGGTCACACAGGCCGGCTCACCTTTTTCACCAAACACCAAACATAGCGACCAGCTCAACTTAACATCACACTTCTCACTTGCTTCGTGACCAGCTCGACGCACTTTTAGTTCAAACGTTTAAACCAGACAACGATGCCTCGGGGAGCACTGCGATTGGCCGACTGCACCGTCACGTTAATACATGATCGTTCACGTAGTACCTAGAAAGGCTGGTTACTCGGTTCGCTACACAAACAATCAAACAAGTCGTACTAATGATTTTTGTTACAATTAATCAAATACAGTACTTTGGCAGTTACACAGATGTGTCGCAAGCAAAGGGTGACATACGAAATAATCAGTCTTTGCAGTGACTACTGATCCCTAAATGACAAATGCTATCAAGTGGCTAGTGTTGTAGCTGCTACTGAACTGGGCCGTCACCACTCGGCCGCTGCGCTTATGTCCTCTTCGCATAGGGGGCCGCTGGCGTCGCGTTGTCGTCCTGGTAAGAGGTCCGCTCAGCGCGTTATTGGCTGATGTCTTCTCACAGCCTATTCTTCGCTGTCGTTCCCGACTGGCGTGCCGGAGCTTCACTTTACGCCGTAACAGTTAAAGTTAACCAAACTGAGATTTTCACTCTGCAGCGGAGTGTGCGCTGATATGAAACTTCCTGGCAGATTAAAACTGTGTGCCCGACCGAGACTCGAACTCGGGACCTTTGCCTTTCGCGGGCAAGTGCTCTACCACTGAGCTACCGAAGCACGACTCACGCCCGGTACTCACAGCTTTACTTCTGCCAGTACCTCGTCTCCTACCTTCCAAACTTTACTGAAGCTCTCCTGCGAACCTTGCAGAACTAGCACTCCTGAAAGAAAGGATATTGCGGAGACATGGCTTAGCCACAGCCAGGGGGATGTTTCCAGAATGAGATTTTCACTCTGCAGCGGAGTGTACCCTGATATGAAACTTCCTGGCAGATTAAAACTGTGTGCCCGACCGAGACTCGAACTCGGGACCTTTGCCTTTCGCGGGCCAGTGCTCTACCATCTGAGCTACCGAAGCACGACTCACGCCCGGTAGAGCACTTGCCCGCGAAAGGACAAGTTCCCGAGTTCGAGTCTCGGTCGGGCACACAGTTTTAATCTGCCAGGAAGTATCGTTAACAAAACTGTTTAAGGTCGATCCTTGGTACAGATTACCACCATTGAATAACTTCAGCAATAAGTGATTGGCGAAATAAGCCGATAAAACAATCTGAAAATTCAAAGTGACTGCCTTAGAGAAAATGTTCATGGTGTCATTAACAAGATTTAATGCAAACATCGTTCGGAAAAGGCACCTTAAGCACAGATGTAAAGTCCTATATGCAGCCCGAAAACAGTGTACTTCGTATGCGGTATGTGAAGCCACGTATGTGTTTCGACTTTTTTCGTAGCCCTCGACAACGGGGCTGTAGATAAGCTTGGCATGCATTTCTCCTGAGCGAAAGGTTCCGAATAAACGCTTGAGCGGGAAATGGGCGTAGGAGCCTGTTAACTTCCGTGCCGCAGGGAAATCAGCCTTGGACAATAAACGTCCGTAGCCTAATGCAGCCCGAGGCCGGTTGCGGTTTCAGGAGCGACTCGCAATCGCATGTGACACAAACACTACCTAGGAGCTAAACTGTTGTTTGTTTGCTGTTTTCTATTTTCCACTGCTGATTGGTGCCTCACACTCGGAGTTGTGAAATGCGTATGGGGTAACGTCACAGATTCCTCAGATTCGGCGTACGCAGTACCATCAGTAGACGGGCAAAGTGTACTGACATCTGCAGAGAATTTAATTTATAACATATACGAAAAGCACTAATATTAATATAACTTCAACTAAGTGAAACTAATATTTGACCTGAGATAGTTTGACCTTCTGCTTCTAGGGAGGTACCGCGGTTGTTTAAAATGGCTTTGTCAAATGATTCCGAAATCAAAGTTAAGCCGTGCTCTCGTATAAGGCTTCGTGAGATAAAGTCACGGAAATTACTCCTCTCGAAGCGTACTATGTCAGTTGGGATAAGAATTTGTTCCGCCGTTAAGTAAATAATGCTAGGCTTATAACGGATCACCTATGGCGAACGTCAAGATTTATTTTAATTCATACGTATGTGACAGACTTGCCTCTATTTTTATTTAATGTCGCTTCTGAGGGGTCAACGGTCAACAGGTATGGGGATTGTATCCGTATATGTAAGAAAACGTTGCAGAACTCTGTCACTTTCTCGAATGCGCTACGCTCAATGCGACCAGCGGACGTATAGTATCTGGCCTTGGAAGAGTGCTGTCCGAAAGCTATACGATAGTATTAACAACACCAAGGAGCGCCCGACTCCGCTCGCTGAAGAAATGACATACATTACAATATTGTTGTATAACAGTCCTCTTTTGAACAGCGTAATAGATGCATGTCTGCGACCAGCCGGTCTTGCTTGATTTGTTAATGGAATGGAATTAATGCTGAAAGAACAGCAAGGAGCTCAAGTGGTACAATTTTTACGGAACTCGGAACAATATCTCGTGCTGGAATTACAATTTCTGAATTGTGATTATTAGCTTGAACTTTGTCAGAGTGTATTTAGCTTTGTGTTTACTGGATTTGCAGTAGTGAGCATTTTTATTCAGTTTGGGCGTAAGAAATACTACGAAGAGGTGCTGACTGTTTATTCTTTCAGTGTCGTGTGTGTAGCGGGTAAGTTGCAATTTTAGAAGTCGTGCGTTCTCTCTATTGTAGCCCCAAGCAGTGAGACACTGGAACGTTTCGGATCTTACAAGTTACTGAAAATAGCCATTAACATGAGGTGAAATTGAGACTTCTTTCTTGCGTTATTTTACCTGAACCACTCACAAATTAGTGCATCCAGATTCCGGTAGGCAGGTTCGTGGACAGTAAATCAATCATCAAGGAAAATTATAAGCCGTTGAGGAAGAAAATCTGCCAAAGCTGTTATTGCTAAAAATTAAACGATAAGCGAAAACTTCAGTCACTCTATGAGAAATGATAGAGATAATAGACTTAAAATGACGATCAATGTTGAACAAAGAATCTTCCGTCTAAATTCACCCATCAGATACGGGTCCAGTGATTTCAGAATTCAGTAAAATTATATTTCGAAGTGAACTTTTTCATGAACCTATACAATGCTTTCCAAAAGGAAAACTATCAGTTGTGAGTATTCTCTATTCTAATTACGGTTCTGGTATGAGCAACCTTCTGTTGTTGTGAAAGCTGACGAGCGACGTTTGAAATTCAGTATTTTGAAGGAAGTCTCCTTCTTTTTGCAGTCACTTAACATTATCACTGTACATGCAGCAGTCTGTTATTCCAGTGAATGTTGATCTTAATTGAATTTTTAGTAGCGAAATTAGAAAATAGGGAAAATGGTAACTGAGTTCGACCGTTTACGGGCAGCTTCGGATGTGACTGTAAAAGCAGTGTCCAAGATAAGATGATGCTTTGCCAATTGGTTGTTAATAACGCAAGGGAATGTCAACGTCGAAATCGTGCTATTAACATGTGTACATAGTAAGTATAGACAAGCACTGTTGTCGTGAGCACAAGTTGACATACGAAACAGCCGCGCCCGTCTGATGACAGCGACAGCCAAAGTTTTCATGAACTGGTCGTAAATAGACTGCTTCTGCTTGTCTGAGTTTTTCCCCGAACGGCTATCCAGCAGCTATTCTGCCACTGCTACGTACGAGAACACACGGATACCGGAGACTTCCACAACATACAAAAAAGTTTAAATAACGCACTCGGTAATCCGACGCGCACCGGTAATTACAGACCAGGTGGAGTTCCGCGTGGCGTTATAATCAAATGAAATTTTAATCCGCCAGTTCAGTATTAGCGCACAAAATGTTTCCTCATATTTCATTGCGTAATGACATTTCCAAATAACAGGCAAAACGCGGCCCTGAAATTGGTAAGCAGAGAAACTTTGCCGAAAAATGCTCTTGTTATTTCGCTCTTTGGATAAGGAACTGGCACACAGCAAACGGCATGAAGGAAGAAAATTGTGTGTACTGGTATCGGATTCAAAATTGCCGTTACTGAGGTCGGTTTTCGGTTGCAACGTGCTTCGCCTTAATCATGAATATGAGACTTGTACTGCGTATCGCTAATTTCATTTCGTGTTCTGTTAGTGAGAGCACGATTATTTCCATAATTTATTTGCATAGGAGCAATGCTTAGAATCTTCTAAACCATAACTAGTCATGATTCAAGCAACAGGCTCCATTATAAGCGCCTAGAAGCGCTCGGTCATAGCGGCCGGCCGCAATATGGGAAAAATACGTTAAAATTGCCGGTATAAATGCTCACCCCAATACAGAATTTACCATGGGAGACGAGCGATACGATCTGTGAAACTTTGTATTTTAAAGTGTGCGTACGCGGTAAAACGAATATGGTTGTTATGGGTTTAAACTAGTCATCAAAATTTCTACGACTGCGGCCGTGCGAGGAATATAAAACGTGTTAACGTCTCCAAGCCACTTCTTCAAAACATAGAGGAGATGTTAGATTTTATAAAACTCCGGATATCAAACCGGGGCTGGTGTAAGCTTTTTGAACCCACGGCTTCAAGCATGCAGACAGAATAACTGACAAGCAAGTTGACGCGTATGTGTTGTTGTGAGTTTTTTTTTGAAGGTATACTTTTCTTCGGTGAAGCGTAGATAAATTCCGGTGACTTTATCAGAAAGAACTACACAGTTGCACGTGGTGTACTCTTGATTTCGTAGGAAAAGCTCCATGAACTATTGTAGAAACTGTAGTGGTGAGTATGTAGTGGCTGGTTTAGCTCTCCGCCTAGGACTTGCGATTTCAGGCTGTCATAAGTTTCTGTTGTGTGCAGATCATTCGTGATGACGGCTGTTCTCCCTGTAAATGTACAGGTTACGATATGATACAGTTCTTTAAGTAAAACACTGATGTCCAAAATTAAGCCAACAAACCGCTATTTCCCCGTCTTGTGTC